>NW_019252127.1:17556-26047 GCF_002742605.1 Olea europaea var. sylvestris | reverse complement strand
CCCCTTTGATTCATGAGGTACGGGAGGCAGTTTTCAATATTGATGCTGACAGTGTCGCTGGCCCGGATGGCTTCTCATCCCTATTCTTCCAGCATTGTTGGGATATTATTCAGGAGGATGTTTACAGCGCGGTATTGGACTTCTTTGATGGTGGTCATCTTCCAAGGGGTTTTGCTGCTACTTCTATTGTCTTGCTACCTAAGAAAGTTGGTGCTTGCAGATGGACTGAATTCAGACCAATCAGCTTATGCACAGTGTTCAGTAAGATTATTACTAAGCTTTTGAACACTCGGCTGAGTACACTGCTACCGCGCATTATTTCCCCCTCCACAGAGTGGTTTCATCCCAGGCCGTTTGATTGGAGATAATGTTTTATTGGCTCAAGAGCTTCTCTACAGTTTGGATGATAGAGTGCGAGGGGAAACACTATGCTGAAGTTAGACATGGCTAAAGCATATGATCGCATGGACTGGGGCTTCATTTATTCTATATTGGAGGCATTTGGATTTGATCAGATCTGGATTGACAGAATCAGGCGGTGCGTTTCGGAGTGTCGTTTCTCCGTACTCCTAAACGGCCGCCCATGTGGTTTCTTTCCCTCCTCACGAGGACTCAGACAGGGTGATCCTATCTCCCCATCCTTATTCATCATTGCAGCAGACTACTTCTCACGCTTGCTCACTCAGAGGTTTCAGGAGTATCCCAGTATGTGTTATCGACATGGAGGTAGTGCTCTTGTCTCACATCTCTCATTTGCTGACGATATGATCATCTTTGCCAACGGTCAGAAACAGTCTATCAGGAGGGTCTTAGACTGTTTGGAGCATTATGAAGGAGTTTCTGGCCAATTGGTGAATAGAGACAAGAGCGGTATTATACTATCCAGACGGGCATCCACTAGTCAGATCAGACGACTGGAGATTTTGACGGGCTTCAGACATCAGCAGCAGCCTTTCACTTACTTGGGTGTCCCCTTATTCAAGGGGACTAAGAGGAGCTTCCTTTATGATGACCTTATCCAGAAGATAAGGGATAGGATATCAGGCTGGGCCTCATGATTACTATCACCTGGGGGTCATATCACATTACTGAGGTCAGTACTTTCTTCCATACCTTTACATCTTCTTCAGATTATGCAGCCGCCCAAGACAGTGCTCAAGAAACTTGAGAGCATCTTTGCCCGATTCCTATGGGATTCTAAGGATCAAGCACGACGTCTACATTGGAGGAGTTGGAAGGCAATTTGCCTTCCTACTGATGAGGGAGGCCTCGGCTTTAGGGGATTACAGGATGTGGTGGACACCTTCTCCATGAAGCTCTGGTGGCTGTTCCGATCTCAGAGGTCACTTTGGGCTCAGTTTTTACTGGGCAAGTATTGTAAGGGGACGTATCCTTCACTTGCAGCAGTTCCCAGATCAGCTTTCCCTACCTGGAAGAGGCTGAAATCAGTTGGGCCACGGACGGATCCACACATTGCTTGGCACCCTGGAGCCGGTCAGATTTTCTTCTGGCATGATTGTTGGATGGGCGAGACCACGTTGGCATCCCTATTCCCCCACAGACAGCACACATCTGCGAGGGTACAGGATTTTTTTGATGACACTGGGTGGGATTTCGGACGGTTATTACAGGCCCTTCCTTCTCACACGGCAGGACAGATAGGGGCGATATCTTTATGTGCAGATGCCCCGGATGAGACCATCAATCATATTTTCACGAGCAGCAGCATCTCCGACCAGGTATGGCAGCACTTTGGAGACATCTTTCAGATACCTATGACTTCAGGGGAGGGGGTCAGACAGAGGTTCCAGAGATGGCGGTATTCTGGACAGCACATTTACCGTGGACACATTCGTATTATCATTCCTCTACTGATATTTTGTTTTCTATGGACTGAGAGGAATGATGCGAAGCATAGAGGTATTCGTATGGTGGCCAGACGTATTATTTGGAGGGTCTACCGCATGATCTCCTTTCTTCATATGGGAGGACTATTCCGAGTTGAGCATTGGCGAGGAGATGTAACACTTGCATCCTTTTTTGGAATTTCTTTGACCTGTCCTCTCCCACCACCACCTATTATGGTTGTTTGGCGCACTCCACCAGTGGGATCCTTCAAGATCAACACTGATGGATGCGTCAAAGATGGATTTGCAAGTGGTGGAGGCATCATTAGGGACTACGCAGGATACTGTATCAGGGCATTCTCAGCATCCTATGGCCCATGTTTCATTTTGGAAGCTGAGCTCAGAGCCATACTAGATGGGCTTCTATTGGCCAGAGGACTTGGGATATCAGCTATCTGGCTTGAGGCAGATTCAACATTGGCTATTCACTGCATAACCAAAGGTGGAGGACCATGGTCGATTCAGGGTATTCTCAGACAGATCAGAGACTTCATTTGCCTCGATAGAGACACAGTTTCTCACATCTACAGAGAGGGTAACCAGGTTGCAGATTCTCTTGCTTCAGAAGGCTGGGATCACCAGCGCTACCAAGAATATGGACCACTTGACCTGCCTCGACAGATTAGGGCATTGGTACAAATCGACAGATATGGATTGCCCAGCTTTAGAGGTTTGTAGTTTAGGCAATCATTATTTCATTTTTCTTGTACAAGGAAGTAGTACTTCCTCATTTACTTTATTCGTTTTTAATATTTCATTTGTTACATTGTTGCTTTTTGGAGGTCAGGTTTATGCCCCCCTCCTTCCCTGTACTTTTGATTTTTATGAAATAAACATGGTTGGGGAACCCTTAACCCCCATCGACCTTCCTTGGTGGACCCTAAAAAGTCATTAAGGATGTGTGGATGTCTTTATTAAAAAAAAAAAAAAACCCTAAACCCTAAACCCTTAAACCCTTAAACTCTTAACCCTTAACCCTTAACCCTAAACCCTAAACCCTAAACCCCAAACCCCAAACCCCAAACCAAAAATGCCCACCTTTTTCTCTCTCTACCTCCAAAACGCTCTCCCTTTTCTCTAGAATGGGAGAAAACCTCCAAGACTCCAACAAACTTGATCCACCACCAAAACCACCGGATTGCAGCACTCTAAGTGGTGGAAAATCATCACCAACAACCACCCAAACATCTCCTATAACACCAATATCAGATTCATCCCCCAACTCAATAGATCTGAGTTTGAAAAATCATGGCACGAATCCCAAGGTCATCGAAACACCCCCTACGCATTGAATCAGGGTCTGGGACCATCACCAATGATTCCAGAAGGGCCGAAAACCCTGGGGGTGGTAGAGATTTCATCCGAATCGCCCGAAATTGACAGATCGGATCCCGAGGGGCCAAAAACTGATTTTTCAATTAACCCTTCCACAGAGCTCAAACAGGGACACGCGCCTGACCATAAGATTACCCATGAAAAGGCGAACTTCGACTAAAAAATCATCCAATTCCGACCCCGGACGCTCCCTCACCGACGATCGCAATTTCCGGCCAGTCGCTCGGAAAATCGCAGATTCCGGCCAATCCTGAACTCATTTCGAAAAACGGAACATACCGTGATGATCAGTATGAAATTATGCATCTCCCTGTGAAAAATCATAAATTTCTGACACCATTGGAAAATCGCCACCGGTCAACGGCCGGCGCGTGGTGGTCACGCGCCGGTGACACTTCACCAGAATGTGGAGAATTTTGTTACGGACCCAATTCCATCATCGGTTTTTCCACATGAGGCCTAGACAGTGCTCAATCAGGGTCGAAAGACCTATGCTACTGCAGTTTCTGGCCGTCCAGGCCTGTCTCAAGCTGAACGGAATTCACGAAAGTCGTTTGCATCGGTTATACAGGGTATAGATGACTCTTCCACTGTTGGGTTTGCTGCTAAAGAACCCTTTATACATACGGGTGAGCCGGTAATAGTTTTGACTGAGTCCGAGGAGGCTACACTCGCTGATCCTTACAAGTATACACTTGTGGGGAAATTTCCACATCGCAAGCCAACCATGAGGAAGGTACGTGAGATTTTTTCTAAGTTTGGGTTCCATGGTTGTTTCGAGGTGGGATTGATTGACACAACACACATTCTTATACACCTTACACATGAGGAGGATTACAACAGGCTTTTTCTTAAACCTTCATGGTATATTGATGGTTGTCCGATGAGAGTCCTTAAGTGGACATGTGACTTTACACCTGAGCAAGAGACTCCGATAGTTCCGGTATGGGTATCGTTCCCTCTGCTTCCAGTACATTTACGTGCGAAGGGGTTCCTTTTCACCTTATCTGGGGCAATAGGAATGCCCTTGAGAATTGATGAGGCCACCACCGACTTGAGACGACCTAGTGAGGCAAGGGTGTGCATTGAGGTGAATTTGGGGCATAAGTTGCCCGATAGGGTTTGGATTGAGCGTGCTGGTAACCGTGGCTTCTGGCAGACAGTTATCTTTGAGAAGCGGCCAATTTTTTGCTTCTCTTGTAAACACTTGGGTCATTCTTATGATCAGTGTACTACGGTTCCTCCTCCTCCTCCTGCAGTTGTTGTGCACCTCCCTGTTCGGCCCCCTATTACTAGGACTGATAAGGATAAGGGCAAGGTGACGTTTGTGGAGCCAAAGGAGCAGTGGGTTCCAGTTTCAGCAGTGCCTTCTGTGCTTCCCACTACTGCTACCGCAGTTGTGACTGAGTCAGAATCTGCATCGACAGTTCCTACCTCTACTCGTATCACAATTGATCCAGAGGTACCTCCGTATATTCATTCAGTTGCTGAGCCTACTCCAAATGCTCCTATCGAGGTACCCACTTCTCCTATTATTACTTCCATAGCTCCTATTCCCATAGCTACTACTGATGTACCCCCTGAGCCGACACATATGAGTTCTCCACCATTAAAGACACACACAGATAGTACTCAATCAGCGCAGGGATCAGGTACCGGGACAGTTCCTCAAACCACTCTTGCACAGGGGTTGTTGGCTGAGATCAGCTCAGAGCGACATGGTGTCAAGCACATGCTGATTGATCACTTTAAGAAGGACCATGGAATGAAAGTTGGATCTACCATGAGATTTGCTATTGAGGACTTGGTTTTTAAGCTCTTTGGAGAGGGACCTTCTGTGAGTAAGACTCCTACGCAGACACCTTCATCTAGTCCTTCTATCACAGCTCCTACACACAATAAGGTGAAAGAACATATACAGAGAGACATGGATGGCATGGACCTTGGAAACTGCATGCAAAATGCGGAAGATGATGTCCCTACAGCAAGCAGGTCAATCTCCCACGATTCAGATGTCGTAGCACAGAACACCATGAGATTAGACGCACCTATGACTAGTACAATGAGATCAGATGCACCCGCTTTTCGCCCGACATTCAGTGCACCACCATCTGAACAGTACTTATCAACAAAGCAGGCTCCTACACGCAGGCGAGACCCCTCTCCAACGAGCGAGCCAGACATCGCAGACTACTATGATCCAGAAATGTTTCAAACCAGACGCATGACTCGATCAATGTCTATGTACTACCACCCAAAGATTTACCCTCGGGAATACCCTTGAGTCCCTTTCATTAGTTTTTGTTCGCGTCTTGTTTACTGTGATTGCATTTTATCTTCAAATATTTGTTACAATTTACATTTGCTGGAGGTCAGGTCCATGCCCCCCCTCCTCTATTTGTTTTCCCGCTTTTCATTATATAAAATAAACCACACTAGTGGTATTTGCTTTAAAAAAAAAAAAGCATTGGACAGCACTACAGATATCGACTCAGACTCCAAAGTTAAAATGACGAACTTTTTTAGGCACACTGCGTTCTTTCTAGTTGCGGGAGATGAGTTGAAGAACCAAAAACAGAGCATTGCATGTAAGCATGCAACCAGCAAACCGGCTGCAGTGTAAAGTCCTAACACAATTAGCTCATTTGATTCATGGAGCAAATAACAATAATTGGTAATGAACTTATTGATGCTGTCTGTGTAGAAGGGAAGTGTCCAAAAATTTCTAGGCATTTTAGTAATGAGAATAATTTGAAATGAATTCAAAGTTCCCTCTTATTTATCTATCAATATATTTGTATTGTTAAAAAAAAAACCCCCTAAACCCTAAACCATACTGCATCAGGTTCAGGCAGCTTTGAACCAGACTTTATCTATTGAGGAGGGCTTCTGGAAGCAAAGGGCTGGCTCACGTTGGGTATGTGAAGGAGATCACAATACTCGATATTTCCATGCGATGGTTCAAGGACGCCGTATCAGATCACGTATTAGGTCCATCAGGACACAGGCAGGGGAAGTCTTAGCTACTCCTGCTGATATTCAGACCTCGGCTATTGCTTTCTACCAGGATCTCTTATCTACTCCTCCACAACCTTTGGACCACATCCGTTCTGATGTCATTCCGAGGCTATTGACGGAGGATGATAATTTGGCACTAAACCGCTCCCCTTTGATTCATGAGGTACGGGAGGCAGTTTTCAGTATTGATGCTGACAGTGTCGCTGGCCCGGATGGCTTCTCATCCCTATTCTTCCAGCATTGTTGGGATATTATTCAGGAGGATGTTTACAGGGCGGTATTGGACTTCCTTGATGGTGGTCATCTTCCACGGGGTTTTGCTGCTACTTCTATTGTCTTGCTACCTAAAAAGGATGGTGCTTGCAGTTGGACTGAATTTAGGCCAATCAGCTTATGCACAGTGTTCAATAAGATTATTACTAAGCTTTTGAACACTCGGCTGAGTACACTGCTACCGCGCATTATTTCCCCTCCACAGAGTGGTTTCATCCCAGGCCGTCTGATTGGAGATAATGTTTTATTGGCTCAAGAGCTTCTCTACACTTTGAATGATAGAGTGCGAGGGGGAAACACTATGCTGAAATTAGATATGGCTAAAGCATATGATCGCATGGACTGGGGCTTCATTTATTCTGTATTGGAGGCATTTGGATTTGATCAGATCTGGATTGACAGAATCAGGCGGTGCATTTCGGAGTGTCGTTTCTCCGTACTCCTAAATGGCCGCCCATGTGGCTTTTTTCCCTCCTCACGAGGATTCATATGCTGAAGTTAGACATGGCTAAAGCATATGATCGCATGGACTGGGGCTTCATTTATTCTGTATTGGAGGCATTTGGATTTGATCAGATCTGGATTGACAGAATCAGGCGGTGCATTTCGGAGTGTCGTTTCTCCGTACTCCTAAATGGCCGCCCATGTGGCTTTTTTCCCTCGTCACGAGGACTCAGACAGGGTGATCCTATCTCCCCATCCTTGTTCATCATTGCCGCAGACTACTTCTCACGTTTGCTCACTCAGAGGTTTCAAGAGTATCCCAGTATGTGTTATCGACATGGAGGTAGTGCTCTTGTCTCACATCTCTCATTTGCTGACGATATGATCATCTTTGCCAACGGTCAGAAACAGTCTATCAGGAGGGTCTTAGACTGTTTGGAGCATTATGAAGGAGTTTCTGGCCAATTGGTGAATAGAGACAAGAGCGGTATTATACTATCCAGACGGGCATCCACTAGTCAGATCAGACGACTAGAGATTTTGATGGGCTTCAGACATCAACAGCAGCCTTTCACTAATTTGGGTGTCCCCTTATTCAAGGGGACTAAGAGGAGCTTCCTTTATGATGACCTTATCCAAAAGATAAGGGATAGGATATCAGGCTGGGCCTCACGATTACTATCGCCTGGGGGTCGTATTACATTACTGAGGTCAGTACTTTCTTCCATACCTTTACATCTTCTTCAGATTATGCAGCCGCCCAAGACAGTGCTCAAGAAACTTGAGAGCATCTTTGCCCGATTCCTATGGGATTCTAAGGATCAAGCACGACGTCTACATTGGAGGAGCTGGAAGAAGATTTGCCTTCCTACTGATGAGGGAGGCCTCGGCTTTAGGAGATTGCAGGATGTGGTGGACACCTTCTCCATGAAGCTCTGGTGGTTGTTCCGATCTCAGAGGTCACTTTGGGCTCAGTTTTTACTGGGCAAGTATTGTAAGGGGACGCATCCTTCACTTGCAGCAGTTCCCAGATCAGCTTCCCCTACCTGGAAGAGGCTGAAATCAGTTGGGCCACGGACGGATCCACACATTGCTTGGCACCTTGGAGCCGGTCAGATTTTCTTCTGGCATGATTGTTGGATGGGCGAGACCACGTTGGCATCCCTATTCCCCCACAGACAGCACACATCTGCGAGGGTACAGGATTTTTTTGATGACACTGGGTGGGATTTCGGACGGTTATTACAGGCCCTTCCTTCTCACACAGCAGGACAGATTGGGGCGATATCTTTATGTGCAGATGCCCCGGACCGAATTGTTTGGAAAATTACTTCGGATGGTGACTTTACCACCAAATCTGCATGGCAACTAGTCTATTCGAGTCGCCAGCCTCAGGACTCATATCGACTGCTGTGGAGCTCTATTTTGCCTGCCACTATTTCATTCTTCTGCTGGAGACTATGGCAGGATCTCATTCCAGTAGATGTTGTTATTCAGAGGAGAATTGGATGTCA
>NW_019252127.1:5041-17335 GCF_002742605.1 Olea europaea var. sylvestris | reverse complement strand
TTATCATTCCTCTATTGGTATTTTGGTTTCTATGGACTGAGAGGAATGATGCGAAGCATAGAGGTATTCGTATGGTGGCCAGACGTATTATTTGGAGGGTCTACCGCATGATCTCCTTCCTTCATATGGGAGGACTATTTCGAGTTGAGCATTGGCGAGGAGATGTGTCACTTGCATCCTTTTTTGGAATTTCTTTGACCCGTCCTCTCCCACCACCACCTATTATGGTTGTTTGGCGCACTCCACCTATTGGATCCTACAAGATCAATACCGATGGATGCGTCAAAGATGGATTTGTAAGTGGTGGAGGCATCATTAGGGACCACGCAAGATACTGTATCAGGGCATTCTCAGCATCGTATGGCCCATGTTTCATTTTGGAGGCTGAGCTCAGAGCCATACTAGATGGGCTTCTATTGGCCAGAGGACTTGGGATATCAGCTATTTGGATTGAGGTAGATTCAATGCTGGCCATTCACTGCATCATCAAAGGTGGAGGACCATGGACGATTCAGGGTATTCTAAGACAGATCAGAGACGTCATTCGCCTTGACAGAGACACAGTTTCTCATATCTACAGAGAAGGTAACCAGGTTGCAGATTCTCTTGCTTCAGAGGGTTGGGATCACCAGCATTACCAAGAATATGGACCACTTGACCTGCCCCGACAAATTAGGGCATTGGTGCAGATCGACAGATATGGATTGCCCAGCTTTAAACCCTAACCCCTAAACCCTAAACCCTAACCCCTAAACCCTAACCCCTAAACCCTAAACCCTAACCCCTAAACCCTAACCCCTAAACCCTAAACCCTAACCCCTAAACCCTAACCCCTAAACCCTAAACCCTAACCCCTAAACCCTAACCCCTAAACCCTAAACCCAAAACCGCAATGCACTGAAGAACCCTAGTACTTCTCTCGCTCGCTCGCTCGATCGATCGACGCTATTGCATCGCCGGGAATCAAAAGATGGCGTCCAGTGGACAAACGGTGTTGCAGTTTTCATCACCACCGACAAATGTATCGGCTAGGGTCCATCCGCTGGTAATCTTCAACATCTGCGATTTCTATGTCCGGCGACCCGACCAAGCCGAGAAGGTCATTGGCACTCTCCTCGGATCTGTTTTACCCGATGGTACCATTGATATTCGCAACTCTTACGTCGTTCCACACAACGAGTCGTCAGATCAGGTTGCACTGGATATAGATTATCATCACAATATGTTGTTATCCCACCAGAAAGTGAATCCAAAGGAAATCATTGTTGGATGGTTCTCAACTGGTTTTGAAGTCACTGGTGGTAGTGCTTTGATACATGAATTTTATGCTAGAGAAGTTTCAAATCCGGTTCATTTGATTGTTGATACTGGATTCAAAAATGGCGAGGCTGCAATTAAGGGATTTGTCTCTATTAATTTATCCCTTGGAGATCAGCAACTTGCTGCACAATTTCAAGAAATTCCTTTGGACCTACGCATGGTTGAGGCTGAACAAATTGGTTTTGATGTTCTTAAGCCAACAACAGTGGACAAGATTCCCAATGATCTGGAAGGAATGGAAGCTTCAATGGAACGGTTGCTTGCTCTATTAGATGAGGTTTACAAATATGTTGATGATGTTGTGGAAGGGCGGGTTGCTCCAGATAATGAAATTGGCCAATTTATATCAGATACTGTAGCATCAATTCCGAAATTATCACCACATACATTTGATAAGCTAGTTAATGATAATCTGCAGGACCAACTACTGTTACTTTATTTGTCAAGTATTACAAGAACACAACTCAGTTTAGCAGAAAAGTTGAACACGGCTGCTCAGATCCTGTGATAGATTTTACCATTTGCTCGTCTGAAAATCGTGTCGATTTGGTTCTTCCCATCAATTAAATAGGTTGAGTTATACGAGAAGAGGGAAAAAGCTTTGGCTAACGCACAATTCATTTCAAGTTTTGAGCAATTTTGTCTCCAAAAAATTTATGGTGTTTGCATTGTTATTTGAGCTAAATGTGATAGGATCTATATTATTTCTTGGAAATGTTTATGATGTAGTAGTGAGATTCACCTGTTTAATGTTTCAGCCTTGGAGTCCTCAACCTCCTCTATTTGTTTTCTCGCTCTTCATTATATAAAATAAACCACACTAGTGGTATTTGCTTAAAAAAAAAAAAAACCCTAAACCCTAAACCCAAAACCTTTTTTCTCTCTCTACCTCCAAAACGCTCTCCCTTCTCTCTAGAATGGGAGAAAACCTCCAAAACTCCAACAAACTTGATCCACCACCAAAACCACCGGATTTTAGCACTCTAAGTGGTGGAAAATCATCACCAACAACCACCCAAACATCTCCTATAACACCAATATCAGATTCATCCCCCAACTCAATATATCTGAGTTTGAAAAATCATGGCACGAATCCCAAGGTCGTCGAAACACCCCCCTACACATTGAATTAGGGTCTGGGACCATCACCAATGATTCCAGAAGGGCCGAAAACCCTGGGGGTGGTAGAGATTTCATCCGAATCGCCCGAAATTGACAGATCGGATCCCGAGGGGCCAAAAACTGATTTTTCAATTAACCCTTCCACAGAGCTCAAACAGGGACACGCACCTGACCATAAGATTACCCATGAAAAGGCGAACTTTGACTAAAAAATCATCCAATTCCGACTCCGGACGCGCCCTCACCGGCGATCGCAATTTCCGGCCAGTCGCTCGGAAAATCGCAGATTCCGGCCAATCCTGAACTCGTTTCGGAAAACAGAACATACCGTGATGATCAGCATGAAATTATGCATCTCCCTATGAAAATTCATAAATTTCTGACACCGTTGGAAAATCACCGCCGGTCAACGGCCGGCGCGTGGTGGTCACGCGCCGGTGACACTTCACCAGAATGTGGAGAATTTTGTTACGGACCCAATTCCATCATCGGTTTTTCCACATGAGGCCCAGACAGTGCTCAATCAGGGCCGAAAGACCTATGCTACTGCAGTTTCTGGCCGTCCGGGCCTGTCTCAAGCTGAACGGAATTCACGAAAGTCGTTTGCATCGGTTATACAGGGTATAGATGACTCTTCCACTGTTGGGTTTGCTGCTAAAGAACCCTTTATACATATGGGTGAGCCGGAAATAGTTTTGACTGTGTCCGAGGAGGCTACACTCGCTGATCCTTACAAGTATACACTTGTGGGGAAATTTCCACATCGCAAGCCGACCATGAGGAAGGTACGTGAGATTTTTTCTAAGTTTGGGTTCCATGGTTGTTTCGAGGTGGGATTGATTGACACAACACACATTCTTATACACCTTACACATGAGGAGGATTACAGCAGGCTTTTTCTTAAACCTTCATGGTATATTGATGGTTGTTCGATGAGAGTCCTTAAGTGGACATGTGACTTTACACCTGAGCAAGAGACTCCGATAGTTCCCGTATGGGTATCGTTCCCTCTGCTTCCAGTACATTTACGTACGAAGGGGTTCCTTTTCGCCTTATCTGGGCAATAGGAATGCCCTTGAGAATTGATGAGGCCACCACCGACTTGAGACGACCTAGTGAGGCAAGGGAGTGCATTGAGGTGAATTTGGGGCATAAGTTGCCCGACAGGGTTTGGATTGAGCGTGCTGGTAACCGTGGCTTCTGGCAGACAGTTATCTATGAGAAGCGGCCAATTTTTTGCTTCTCTTGTAAACACTTGGGTCATTCTTATGATCAGTGTACTACGGTTCCTCCTCCTCCTCCTGCAGTTGTTGTGCACCCCCCTGATCGGCCCCCTATTACTAGGACTGATAAGGATAAGGGCAAGGTGACGTTTGTGGAGCCAAAGAAGCAGTGGGTTCCAGTTTCAGCAGTGCCTTCTGTGCTTCCCACTACTACTACCGTAGTTGTGACTGAGTCAGAATCTGCATCGGCAGTTCCTACCTCTACTCGTATCACAGTTGATCCAGAGGTACCTCCGTATATTCATTCAGTTGCTGAGCCTACTCCAAATGCTCCTATCGAGGTACCCACTTCTCCTGTTATTACTTCCATAGCTCCTATTCCCACAGCTACTACTGATTTGCCCCCTGAGCCGACACATATGAGTTCTCCACCATTAAAGACACACAGATAGTACTCAATTAGCGCAGGGATCAGGTACCGGGACAGTTCCTCAAACCACTCTTGCACAGGGGTTGTTGGCTGAGATCAGCTCAGAGCGACATGGTGTCAAGCATATGCTGATTGATCACTTTAAGAAGGACCATGGAATGAAAGTTGGATCTACCATGAGATTTGCTATTGAGGACTTGGTTTTTAAGCTCTTTGAAGAGGGACCTTCTGTGAGTAAGACTCCTACGTTCACCTAGTCCTTCTATCACAGCTCCTACACACAATAAGGTGAAAGAACATATACAGAGAGACATGGATGGCATGGGCCTTGGAAATTGCATGCAAAATGCAGAGGACGATGTCCCTACAGCAAGCAGGTCAATCTCCTACGATTCAGATGTCGTAGCACAGAATACCATGAGATTAGACACACCTACGACTAGTACAATGAGATCAGATGCACCCGCTTTTCGCCCGACATTCAGTGCACCACTATCTGAACAGTACTTATCAACAAAGCAGGCTCCTACACGCAGGCGAGACCCCTCTCCAACGAGTGAGCCAGACATCGCAGACTACTATGATCCGGAAATGTTTCAAACTAGACGCATGACTCGATCAATGTCTATGTACTACCACCCGAAGATTTACCCTCGGGAATACCCTTGAGTACCTTTCGTTAGTTTTTGTTCGTGTCTTGTTTACTGTGATTGCATTTTATCTTCAAATATTTGTTACAATTTACATTTGCTGGAGGTCAGGTCCATGCCCCCCTCCTCTATTTGTTTTCCTACTTTTCATTATATAAAATAAACCACACTAGTGGTATTTGCTTTAAAAAAAAAACCCTAAACCCTAAACCAAACGACACCAGATCAACAACAAAATCAAAATATTACTGTTTTGGAAGAGATTGGATTGAATTCTAGTAAGAACAATGATGGCACGTTTCCCAATGTCACCAAAACATCATCTTCTGTAGTGATTCAGGATTTGGGACCATCACCAATGATTCCAGAAGGGCCAAAAACCCTAGGGGTGGTGGAGATTGCATCTGAATCGTCCAAAATTGGCAGATCGAATCCCGAGGGGCCGATTTCTTATTTTTCAATTAAACCCTCTATGGAGCTCAAAGACATGCACACGCTAGATCATCTGATTACCCATGAGAAGGAGAACCTTCATCTAAAAAATGGTCCAATTCCGACGTTGGATGCGCCCTCACCGGCGATCGCAAGTTACGGCCAGCCGCTCAGAAAATCGCAGATTCCGGCCAATCCTGAACTCGTTTTGGAAAATGGAACATACCGTGATGATCAGCATGAAATTTTACATCTACCTATGAAAAATCATAATTTTCTGACACCGTTGAAAAATCACCGCCGGTCAACGGCCGGTGCGTGGTGGTCACGCGCCGGTGACACTTCAGCAGAATGTGGGGAATTTTGTTACGGACCCAATTCCATCATCGGATTTACCACGGGAAGTCCCTACAGTAATTAATCAGGCTAGGAAGTCATATGCGGCTACACTTTCCGGTAAATCTGTAGTCTCTCAAGCTGAGCGCAGCCAACGGAAGTCTTTTGCACAGGTTTTGCAAGCCCCACCGGACTCCAATGACCACAGGTTCACCTCTAAGGAACCTTTCATGCATATGGGAGAGCCGGCAGTTGCCTTTATCGAGGAAGAAGAGGACTTTCTTTCTGGACCGTATAAATTTACTCTTGTTGGCAAATTCTCACGTCGCAAGCCCTCCATGATTGAGGTACGTGACAGCTTTCAAAAATTTGGTTTTTGTGGTGATTACATGATTGGACTTATTGATGCGACTCATATTCTAATACACTTGGCACATGAGGATGATTACTCACGCTTATTTCTTAAGCCCTCTTGGTCCATCGATGGTTGTCTCATGCGTGTTTTGAAGTGGACGCCCAGCTTTAATCCTAAGCATGAGACTCCTATTGTCCCTGTTTGGGTTTCATTCCCATTATTGCCCATTCACTTTCGGGCAAAGAGTAGTCTGTTTGCCCTAACTAAGGCCATTGGAATCCCACTACGTATTGATGAGGCCACTTCAGATTTACGACGACCCAGTGAGGCACGGGTATGCATTGAGGTTAATTTGGAGTATAAGCTTCCAGATAGGATTTGGATTCAGCGTGAAAAGTGTGGAGGATATTGGCAAATAGTTGTGTATGAGAAGAAGCCAGATTACTATTTTCGGTGCAGACATTTTGGTCATACTGAGGAGCATTGCCGCCCTACACCACCACCTGCTCTACTATAGAGATGTGCAAGGATAAGGGTAAAGGAAAGGAGGTCGTTATTGAGCCTCCTAAACGATGGATTCCAGTTCAGAGAGATCAGAAGAGGCAACACGATGCTAGCACATCTGGAGTTCAGATTCTGCTTTCTGTGTCCACTGTCATCACATCAGTCCCATTACCTACTAGAACTAGCTCACATGCTCAGACCCAGCCATCTATTCCTCCAGTTGCTCCTCCCTCTGCTACAAGCTTACCAGTTATCAGTGTTGTAGATCCAGTTACATCTACCACTCCTTCAGCTCCTGCTCAGGCTATCAGTCCACCTATCACTCCATTTTATGATCCTATGTTGGATGAGATGTTGAAGAGTCCACAGACACATAATTCTACAGCAGACACAGTCAGCAGAGCTTCTTACATTCCAGGCCCGACACCGGGTAGGGCTCAGGCACCTATTTCCACTTCTTCTCCTCCTATTTGTCATCAAAATGTGGAGGCATCTATTCCATCTTTGCAGTCAGCGCATTCAGATACAGAGGGCTCACCTCATATTGAGGTTCACCAGCAGGGACCTTTTCGAAGATCTTCTTCTGATGACTTGGTGGGTTTGGATAAGAGGACAGAGGATGATGGATTTATCCCAGTTGTTCGAAAGAGACACCCACGGGCTACTGATACTCCACATCTGAGCAGAAGGATCACTCGGAGTCAGTCACATGATACCTCCTCACATTCTCCTTCCCTATGAGTGCCATCATTTGGAATGTGAGAGGTGTAGCTAGTGTAGCTACTCGTCGGTGCCTGAAGAAACTTATACAGCTTCATCAGGTTTATCTTCTAGTTATATTGGAGCCTTTTTTCTGCGGCAGAATTTTGCATATACACGACGCTATTTGCGCTTTGACATGGGAGCTCAGAATGAATCGAATAAGATCTGGTTTTTCTGGAATTCGGGGACTAATGTTACTGTTATTGTTGATCATGCCCAGTTTCTTCACGTTAGAGTTGAGGATCCCAGACTAGCGCTTGCTATCTATTTGACTCCAGTCTATGCGTCATGCGATGCTACTATCAGGAGAGATTTGTGGGCGGGTCTTCACCACATCTCCCTGGATATGGACGATCCTTGGCTAGTTGGAGAAGACTTTAATGTTATTACACATGATGGAGAGCGCACTGGTCATAATACCCGTAATCGTGGCACTACTACTTTCTCTGATATGATGTTAGACTGTGGTTTAGAGGATGCGGGTTTCATTGGAAACCGATATACTTGGACCAATGGTCGGGTCAGAAAGAGATTGGATAGGGTACTTATTAATTCTACAGCTGCAGCTTTTTGTCGACAGCTTACAGTGAGACACTTGAATCAGACTTCATCCCATCACTCTCCATTATTGCTTCAGTGGGTTTCTGATGATGATTTGGGGCCTAGAGCGTTCAGATTCCTCAATGTTTGGACCAAGCACCATGATTTTTTAGCCTTTGTCTCCCAGAAGTGGTCGCTCCCTACTCATCTCACAGGGATGACCACTCTTTGGGAGAAGTTCTTCAGGCTGAAACAGGGTCTGCGCTGGTGGAACCGACATGTATTTGGAGATATTTTCCAGCGGGTACGAGATACTGAGGTCGGGGTTGATGAGGCTGAGATAATATATGATAGAGATCCTACACCAAAGAACCGTAACTTACTACATCAGGCCCAGGCAGTTTTGAACCGGACCTTGTCTATTGAGGAGGGCTTTTGGAAGCAAAAGGCCGGTTCACGTTGGGCATGTGAGGGTGATCACAATACTCGATATTTTCATGCGATGGTTCAGGGGCGTAGGATCAAATCGGGTATCAGGTCTATCAGGACACAGGCGGGGGAAGTGTTATCTACTCCTACTGATATTCAGACCTCGGCCGTTGCTTTCTACCAGGATCTCTTATCTGCTCCTCCACAACCCATGGACCACACCCGTTCTGATGTCATTCCGAGGCTATTGACGGTGGATGATAATTTGGCACTAAATCGCCCCCCTTTGATTCATGAGGTACGGGAGGCAGTTTTCAGTATTGATGCTGACAGTGTCGCTGGCTCGCATGGCTTCTCATCCATATTCTTCCAGCATTGCTAGGATATCATCCAGGAGGATGTTTGCAGGGCGGTATTGGATTTCTTTGATGGTGGTCATCTTCCACGGGGTTTTGCTGTTACTTTTATTATCTTACTACCTAAGAAGGATGGTGCTTGCAGATGGACTGAATTCAGACCAATCAGTTTATGCACAGTGTTCAATAAGATTATTACTAAGCTTTTGAACACTCGGTTTAGTACACTGCTACCGCGCATTATTTCCCCTGCACAGAGTGGTTTCATCCCAGGCCGTCTGATTGGAGATAATGTTTTATTGGCTCAGGAGCTTCTCTACACTTTGGATGATAGAGTACGAGTGGGAAACACTATGCTGAAGTTAGACATGGCTAAAGCATATGATCGCATGGACTGGGGCTTCATTTATTCTGTATTGGAGGCATTTGGATTTGATCAGATCTGGATTGACAGAATCAGGCGGTGCATTTCGAAGTGTCGTTTCTCCGTACTCCTAAATGGCCGCCCATGTGGTTTCTTTCCCTCCTCACGAGGACTGAGACAGGGTGATCCTATCTCCCCATCCTTGTTCATCATTGCAGCAGACTACTTCTCACGCTTGCTCACTCAGAGGTTTCAGGAGTATCCCAGTATGTGTTATCGACGTGGAGGTAGTGCTCTTGTCTCACATCTCTCATTTGCTGACGATATGATCATCTTTGCCAACGGTCAGAAACAGTCTATCAGGAGGGTCTTAGATTGCTTGGAGCACTATGAAGGAGTTTCTGGCCAATTGGTGAATAGAGACAAGAGCGGTATTATACTATCCAGACGGGCATCCACTAGTCAGATCAGACGACTAGAGATTTTGACTGGCTTCATACATCAGCAGCAGCCTTTCACTTACTTAGGTGTCCCCTTATTCAAGGGGACCAAGAGGAGCTTCCTTTATGACGACCTTATCCAGAAGATAAGCGATAGGATATCAGGTTGGGCCTCACGATTACTATCGCCTGGGGGTCGTATTACATTACTGAGGTCAGTACTTTCTTCCGTACCTTTACATCTTCTTCAGATTATGCAGCCGCCCAAGGCAGTGCTGAAGAAACTTGAGAGCATCTTTGCCCGATTCCTATGGGATTCTAAGGATCAAGCACGACGTCTACATTGGAGGAGTTGGAAAGAGATTTGCCTTCCGACTGATGAGGGAGGCCTCGACTTTAGGAGATTATAGGATGTGGTGGACACCTTCTCCATGAAGCTCTGGTGGTTGTTCCGATCTCAGAGGTCACTTTGGGCTCAATTTTTACTGGGCAAGTATTGTAAGGGGACGCATCCTTTACTTGCAGCAGTTTCTAGTTTAGCCTCCCCTACGTGGAAGAGGCTGAAATCAGTTGGGCCACGGATGGATCCACACATTGCTTGGCACCTTGGAGCCGGTCAGATTTTCTTCTGGCATGATTGTTGGATGGGCGAGTCCACGTTGGCATCCCTATTCCCCCATAGACAGCACACATCTGCGAGGGTACAGGATTTTTTTAATGACACTGGGTGGGATTTTGGACTGTTATTACAGGCCCTTCCTTCTCACATGGCGAAACAGATAGGGGCGATACCTTTATGTGCAGATGCCCCGGACTGAATTATTTGGAAAATTACTTCGGATGGTGACTTTACCACCAAATCTGCATGGCAACTAGTCCATTCGGTTCGCCAGCCTCAGGACCCATATCGACTGCTGTGGAGCTCTATTTTGCCTGCCACTACTTCATTCTTCTGCTGAAGACTATGGCAGGATCTCATTCCAGTAGATGTTGTTATTCAGAGGAGAATTAGATGTCAGTTGGCTTCTCGTTGTCAGTGTTGTTCCGAGATTGAGACCATCAATCGTATTTTCACGAGCAGCAGCATCTCCGACCAGGTATGGCAGCACTTTGGAGACATCTTTCAGATACCTATGACTTCAGGGGAGGGGGTCAGACAGAGGTTCCAGAGATGGCGGTATTCTGGACATCACTTTTACCGTGAGCACATTCGTATTATCATTCCTCTACTGATATTTTGGTTTCTATGGACTGAGAGGAATGATGCGAAGCATAGAGGTATTCGTACGGTGGGTAGACGTATTATTTGGAGGGTCTACCGCATGATCTCCTTTCTTCATATGGGAGGACTATTCCGAATTGAGAATTGGCGAGGAGATGTGACACTTGCACCCTTTTTTTGGCATTTCTTTTACCCTCCTCTCCCACTACCACCTATTATGGTTGTTTGGCGCACTCCACCAGTTGGATCCTACAAGATCAACACTGATGGATGCGTCAAAGATGGATTTGTAAGTGGTGGATGCATCATTAGGGACCACGCAGGATACTGTATCAGGGCATTCTCAGCATCGTATGGCCCATGTTTCATTTTGGAGGCTGAGCTCAGAGCCATACTAGATGGGCTTCTATTGGCCAGAGGACTTGGGATTTCAGCTATCTGGCTTGAGGCAGATTCAACATTGGCTATTCACTTGGCACATGAGGATGATTACTCACGCCTATTTCTCAAGCCCTCTTGGTACATCGATGGCTGTCTCATGCGTTTTTTTAAGTGGACGCCCAACTTTAATCCTAGGCATGAGACTCCTATTGTCCCTGTTTGGATTTCATTCCCATTATTGACCATTCACTTTTGGGCAAAGAGTAGTTTGTTTGCCCTAGCTAAGGCTATTGGACTCCCATTACGTATTGATGAGGCCACTTCAGATTTACGACGACCCAGTGAGGCACGGGTATGCATTGAGGTTAATTTGGAGTATAAGCTTCCAGATAGGATTTGGATTCAGCGAGAAAAGTGTGGAGGATATTGGCAAACAGTTGTGTATGAGAAGAAGCCAGATTACTGTTTTCGGTGCAGACATTTTGGTCATACTGAGGAGCATTGCCGCCCTGCACCACCACCTGCTCTAGTTGTTGACCCTGTTCTTAAGCCTACTATAGAGATGGCCAAGGATAAGGGTAAAGGAAAGGAGGTCCTTATTGAGCCTCCTAAGCGATGGATTCCAGTTCAGAGAGATCGGAAGAGGTAACACGATGCTAGCACATCTGGAGTTCAGATTCCGCTTTCTGTGTCCACTGTCATCACATCAGTCCCATTACCTACTGGCACTAGCTCACATGCTCAGACCCAGCCATCTGTTCCTCCAGTTGCTCCTCCCTCTGCTACAGCCTTACCAGTTATCAGTGTTGTAGATCCAGTTACATCTACCACTCCTTCAGCTCCTGCTCAGGCTATCAGTCCACCTATCACTCCATTTTATGATCCTATGTTTGATGAGATGTTGAAGAGGCCACAGACACAGAATTCTGCATCAGACACAGTCAGCAGAGCTTCTTACATTCCAGGCCCAACACCGGGTCGGGCTCAGGCACCTATTTCCACTTCTTCTCCTCCTGTTTGTCATCAGAATGTGGAGGCATCTATTCCATCTTTGCAGTCAGCACATTCAGATACAGAGGGCCCACCTCAGATTGAGGTTCACCAGCAGGGACCTTTTCGAAGATCTTCTTCTGATGACTTGGTGGGTTTGGATGAGAGGACAGAGGATGATGGATTTATCCCAGTTGTTCGAAAGAGACACACACGGGCTACTGATACTCCACATCCGAGCAGAAGGATCACTCGGAGTCAGTCACATGATACCTCCTCAAATTCTCCTTCCCTATGAATGCCATCATTTGGAATGTGAGAGGTGTAGCTAATGTAGCTACTCGTCGGCACCTGAAGAAACTTATACAGCTTGATCAGGTTTATCTTCTAGTTATATTGGAGCCTTTTATTCTGCGACAAAATTTTGCATATACACGA
>NW_019252127.1:1588-4497 GCF_002742605.1 Olea europaea var. sylvestris | reverse complement strand
GCTCTTTGGGAGAAATTCTTCAGGATGAAACAGGGATTGCGCTGGTGGAATCGACGTGTGTTTGGAGACATTTTCCAGCGAGTGAGGGATGCTGAGGACAGGGTTGATGAGGCAGAAATTGTATTTGACGGTGACCCTACACCGGAACATCGTGACATACTGCATCAGGTTCAGGCAGCTTTGAACCAGACTTTATCTATTGAGGAGGGCTTCTGGAAGCAAAGGGCTGGCTCACGTTGGGTATGTGAAGGAGATCACAATACTCGATACTTCCATGCGATGGTTCAAGGACGCCGTATCAGATCGCGTATTAGGTCCATCAGGACACAGGCATGGGAAGTCTTAGCTACTCCTGCTGATATTCAGACCTCGGCTATTGCTTTCTACCAGGATCTCTTATCTGCTCCTCCACAACCCTTGGACCACATCCGTTCTGATGTCATTCCGAGGCTGTTGACGGTGGACGATAATCTGGCACTAAATTGCCCCCCTTTGATTCTTGAGGTACGGCAGGCAGTTTTCAGTATTGATGCTGATAGTGTCGCTGGCCCGGATGGCTTCTCATCCCTATTCTTCCAAAATTGTTGGGATATTATTCAGGAGGATGTTTACAGGGCGGTATTGGACTACTTTGATGGTGGTCATCTTCCACGGGGTTTTGCTGCTACTTCTATTGTCTTGCTACCTAAGAAGGATGGTGCTTGCAGATGGACTGAATTCAGGCCAATCAGCTTATGCACTGTGTTCAATAAGATTATTACTAAACTTTTGAACACTCGGTTGAGTACACTGCTACCGCGCATTATTTCCCCTCCACAGAGTGGTTTCACCCCAGGCCGTCTGATTGGAGATAATGTTTTATTGGCTCAGGAGCTTCTCTACACTTTGGATGATAGAGTGCGAGGGGAAAACACTATGCTGAAGTTAGACAAGGCTAAAGCATATGATCGCATGGACTAGGGCTTCATTTATTCTGTATTGGAGGCATTTGGATTTGATCAGATCTGGATTGACAGAATCAGGCGGTGCGTTTCGGAGTGTCGTTTCTCCGTACTCCTAAATGGCCGCCGATGTGGTTTCTTTCCCTCCTCACGAGGACTCAGGCAGGGTGATCCTATCTTCCCATCCTTGTTCATCATTGCAGCAGACTACTTCTCACGCTTGCTCACTCAGAGGTTTCAGGAGTATCCCATTATGTGTTATCGACGTGGAGGTAGTGCTCTTGTCTCACATCTCTCATTTGCTGACGATATGATCATCTTTGCCAACGGTCAGAAACAGTCTATCAGGAGGGTCTTAGATTGCTTGGAGCACTATGAAGGAGTTTCTGGCCAATTGGTGAATAGAGACAAGAGCGGTATTATACTATCCAGATGGGCATCCACTAGTCAGATCAGACGACTAGAGATTTTGACTGGCTTCATACATCAGCAGCAGCCTTTCACTTACTTTGGTGTCCCCTTATTCAAGGGGACCAAGAGGAGCTTCCTTTATGACGACCTTATCCAGAAGATAAGCGATAGGATATCAGGTTGGGCCTCACGATTACTATCGCCTGGGGGTCGTATTACATTACTGAGGTCAGTACTTTCTTCCATACCTTTACATCTTCTTCAGATTATGCAGCCGCCCAAGGCAGTGCTGAAGAAACTTGAGAGCATCTTTGCCCAATTTCTATGGGATTCTAAGGATCAAGCACGACGTCTACATTGGAGGAGTTGGAAGGCGATTTGCCTTCCTACTGATGAGGGAGGCCTCGGCTTTAGGAGATTACAGGATGTGGTGGACACCTTCTCCATGGAGCTCTGGTGGCTGTTCCGATCTCAGAGGTCACTCTGGGCTCAGTTTTTACTGGGCAAGTATTGTAAGGGGACGCACCCTTTACTTGCTGCAGTTCCCAGTTCAGCTTCCCCTACCTAGAAGAGGCTGAAATCAGTTGGACCACGGACGGATCCGCACATTGCTTGGCACCTTGGAATCGGTCAGATTTTCTTCTGGCATGATTGTTGGATGGGCGAGTCCACGTTGGCATCCCTATTCCCCCACAGACAGCACACATCTGCGAGGGTACAGGATTTTTTTGACGACACTGGATGGGATTTTGGACGGTTATTACAGGCCCTTCCTTCTCACATGGCCGAACAGGTAGGGGCGATACCGTTATGTGCAGATGCCACGGACCGAATTGTTTGGAAAATTACTTCGGATGGTGACTTTACCACCAAATCAGCATGGCAACTAGTCCGTTCGGTTCACCAGCCTCAGGACTCATATCGACTGCTGTCGAGCTCTATCTTGCCTGCCACTATTTCATTCTTCTACTGGAGACTGTGGCAGGATCTCATTCCAGTAGATGTTGTTATTCAGAGGAGAATTGGATGTCAGTTGGCTTCTCGTTGTCAGTGTTGTTCCGAGATTGAGACCATCAATCATATTTTCACGAGCAGCAGCGTCTCCGACCAGGTATGGCAGTACTTTGGAGACATCTTTCAGATACCTATGACTTCAGGGGAGGGGGTCAGACAGAGGTTCCAGAGATGGCGGTATTCTGGACAGCACATTTACCGTGGACACATTCGTATTATCATTCCTCTACTGATATTTTGGTTTCTATGGACTGAGAGGAATGATGCGAAGCATAGAGGTATTCGTATGGTGGCCAGACGTATTATTTGGAGGGTCTACCGCATGATCTCCTTTCTTCATATGGGAGGACTATTCCGAGTTGAGCATTGGCGAGGAGATGTGACACTTGCACCCTTCTTTGGAATTTCTTTGACCCGTCCTCTCCCACCACCACCTATTATGGTTGTTTGGCGCACTCCACCAGTGGGATCCTTCAAGATCAACACTGATGGATGCGTCAAAGATGGATTTGCAAGTGGTGGAGGCATCATTAGGGACTACGC
>NW_019252127.1:0-1172 GCF_002742605.1 Olea europaea var. sylvestris | reverse complement strand
GCTATTCACTGCATCACCAAAGGTGGAGGACCATGGTCGATCCAGGGTATTCTCAGACAGATCAGAGACTTCATTTGCTTCGATAGAGACACAGTTTCTCACATCTACAGAGAGGGTAACCAGGTTGCAGATTCTCTTGCTTCAGAAGGCTGGGATCACCAGCGCTACCAAGAATATGGACCACTTGACCTGCCTCGACAGATTAGGGCATTGGTACAAATCGACAGATATGGATTGCCCAGCTTTAGAGGTTTGTAGTTTAGGCAATCATTATTTCATTTTTCTTGTACAAGGAAGTAGTACTTCCTCATTTACTTTATTCGTTTTTAATATTTCATTTGTTGCACTGTTGCTTTTTGGAGGTCAGGTTTATGCCCCCCTCCTTCCCTGTACTTTTGATTTCTATGAAATAAACATGGTTGGGGAACCCTTAACCCCCATCGACCTTCCTTGGTGGACCCTAAAAAGTCATTAAGGATGTGTGGATGTCTTTATTAAAAAAAAAAAAAAAACCCAAAACCCAAAACCCTAAACCCTAAACCTAAACCCTAAACCCTAAACCAAACCCTAAACCCTAAACCAAACCAACCCTCATGAGATGGCGAACCTTCGGTCAAAAAATCATGGCAATCGGAGGTCGGACGCTCCTGTTACGGCACCAAACGTAAACGGGCAGTTTGTCGAAAAATTGCAATTTTCGGCCTCTACGATTCTCACCTCGGGAAATTCCGGCTACATTCCGGCCGCCAAGACCACCGGATCTGGCCACCAATAGAACCCCCTCACTACCCTCTACAACCTACACCCAACCACCGGCAATAAACTGGCCGGAATCTGATGAAAATAGGGGCCAAACACCGGATCTGCCGCAATCTATTTCTGCCAGAAATCACTGTTCCGGTGATACCCACGCCGGCGCACCACTGCCGGTCGATAGCCCTCTTCCAGACGATCACAACCATGGTCGCCGTTCACCATATGGAGCCTCCAATCGGCCGAAATTGCAGCAGAAAGTTCCGCCTGCACTGCCTGCCGAATTTCAATTTTCTGGCGCCTCCGGTGGGACCCACGGTCGCGGACCACTGCCGATCGGTAGCCCTCCTCCAGACGATCACAGCCATGGTCTCCAATCACCATTTGGAGCTCCCAATCGACCGGAATTGCGTCTGGAA
>NW_019252126.1:0-1254 GCF_002742605.1 Olea europaea var. sylvestris | reverse complement strand
TGGGCCCAAAACGGATGCCGTGTGCAAAAGTTACGCTCAATTCTTCGCACGCCGACTATCCTAGCATTCCAAACATAAAAGTGTTCATTCTTTTGAAAAATGGCTGAAATCCCTCGAATGTCACGACGAAGTTGTGGGTTCAATCCAAAATGGTCGCGACATTTCCTAAAAGTACTTATGGGCCTAAAACGGACGTCGTGTGCAAAAGTTACGCACAATTCTTCGTACGTCGACTATCCAAGCGTTCAAAATATAAAAGTGCTCATTCTTTCGAAAAATGGCCAAAATCCCTCGAACGTCTCGACGAAGTTATGAGTTCAATCCAAAACGGCCGCTACATTTCCAAAAAGTACTTATGGGCAAAAAACGGACACCGTGTGCAAAAGTTACACTCAATTCTTCGTACGCCGACTATCCAAGCATTCCAAATATAAAAGTGCTCATTCTTTCATAAAATGGTCGAAATCCCTCGAACATCACGAAGAAGTTATGAGTTCAATCCAAAACGGTCGCTACATTTCCAAAAAGTACTTATGGGCACAAAACAGACGCCGTGTGCAAAAGTTACGCTCAATTCTTTGCACGCCGACTATCCTAGCGTTCCAAATATAAAAGTGCTCATTATTTTGAAAAATGGCTGAAATCTCTCGAATGTCACGATGAAGTTGTGAGTTCAGTCCGAAACGGTCGCTACATTTCCTAAAAGTACTTATGGGCCTAAAACGGACATCGTTTGCAAAAGTTATGCTCAATTCTTCGTACGTCGAATATCCAAGCGTTCCGAATATAAAAGTGCTCATTCTTTCGAAAAATGGTCGAAATCCCTCGAACGTCACGAAGAAGTTGTGAGTTCAATCCAAAACGTTCGCTACATTTCTAAAAAGTACTTATGGGTCCAAAACGGACACCGTGTGCGAAAGTTACGCTCAATTCTTCGCACACCAACTATCCAAGCGTTCCAAATATAAAAGTGCTCATTCTTTTGAAAAATGGCTGAAATCCCTCGAACGTCACGAAGAAGTTGTGAGTTCAATCCAAAACGATCGCTACAATTCCAAAAAGTACATTTGGCCCCAAAACGGACGCCGTGTGCAAAAGTTACGCTAAATTTTTCGCACGCTGACTATCCTAGCGTTCCAAATATAAAAGTGCTCATTCTTTCAAGAAATGACTGAAATCCCTTGAACGTCACGACGAAGTTGTGAGTTCAATCCAAAACGGTCGCTACATTTCCTAAAAGTACTTATGGGCCTA
>NW_019252125.1:0-1254 GCF_002742605.1 Olea europaea var. sylvestris | reverse complement strand
TTTTTACCAATTTTTTTCAAAAAAAAAATAATAATAAAATTATAATTACTTTGATAAATGGGCTCAAGTATTGGCAAGCCCAATATTACCTTCCTTGCAAGAAAAGTATTATTTTTAAAAGAGAAGAGACATACAATGTTTTCCTCAACTGCCAATGTGGGATAAGTACAAGTGTTGTTTTTAAAAGAGAAGAGACGTGCAATGTTTTCCTCAACTTTCAATATGGGATAAGTTGTAAAATCCTTTGCAATTTGTATATTTAATAATTGTTCACTTTTTTCTTTCTATTAAACGAGTTTTGGCCCCAAAAGCACAAATAATTTCAATTTTAACAAAGCAAAGAAAATTAGACACAACAATTGTTAGTTTTTGATGTTTTAAAATAAATGATAGGATAATAAATCATTAAATCTAATTGACAAATATTGATTTATATTTACTTTGAATTAGTAATACTACAAATTTAAAAATTTGTTATTGTTATAATATTTTAGAGTTTGTTGGAGTATTTATTTATTTATTTATTTATTTATTTATTTTTGATATCTGGTTTGACCCTGATTCAACCATTTGACCCTTTTTCTTTTCCAGGTCGATGCCCGAGTCGATTTTTAAAACATTGATTTTTATACATATACTTGTTTTTATATTTCTTGAGTATGTTTTGAATTTAAAATCAAAACATGAAATAAAAATAAGAAATGGAGGGGAACTATACGTTCCTCACTTTTGTCTTGCTTCCCCAAATTCCCAATGCACTAGAAATATATCACCCTGTTCGAGTGAGTTAGGGGTGAGAATTTTGACTATCCCTACTTAGTATTCATGGAGTATAGCGTCAAGCTTCTCTTGAATTAATTAGAAAATTAATGTAATAACTTCCAATATTTTAAAGTCAAATCAATCACCAAATAAAAATTTAGAATGGTTTATTATTTTTTAACATTCCCTAAATTATATATAGTTCAAACAACCATTTAAACTTATACAACAAATTTAAATCGACGGCTCAAATTCATAATCATCCGCAAATAATTTGAACCAAGCAATCAAATTCTTTCCCATACAAGAAATTCAACATCCATAATGAAATACTGAATTCATAACATAAATCTAATATATTATTGGAAAATTTAATGAAAGAAAACAAAATCAATTAAAGTGTTGTTTTGCGCGGGTTAGTCGCTAACAATTAAAAAGGGATCAGACGATTGTGTAAGGGACAAACCTCTTGAGACAAAGTCCCAAAAAGGG
>NW_019252124.1:0-1254 GCF_002742605.1 Olea europaea var. sylvestris | reverse complement strand
TCCTCTTATAATATCAATGTATAAATTTAATAAAAAATTCATTTTTCAAAAAACGATTCGTGTTCTAGCAATATAATCACTAATTAATATTGATCGTTAGAAAAACAACATTTGTTTAAATAACGTGACATTCACGTTTACCACAATGTAAAATTAAAAGGAAATCCGTCCGACAAGACCATTCGTCTTCGTCCACCTCACAAGTTACAATTGTCCTCTCTTATCTCAATTTCTGTAAACATTTAGACATTTGTCTTCATCCAACAAGACCATTCTTTCTACAGAAATTGGTGTTACCAAACTTCCCTGACCACTGGCGAATAGAATGGTGGGCCTGGTGGGGGGTAGGATAGGACCCCACTGAATTTTAGGACATACATCATTTTTCATTTTTAAAATAATAAATTAGGTAATTACATTTAAGAATAATATTGAATCTTTGCCTAATTGGTCTAAGCTCTCCTTTGTACACCAGGGTCAATATTCTTACACTAAAAGAATGTTGTGTTTATGAAGAAATATGAGAGAGATACATAAATATTCTTAGAAGAATATTGTTTTAATGTTCTAAACAATTACACGAGTATCAATATTTACTACAGAAAACAATAATTCGTGAGGCGTATTTTAAGTGTTCTAATTTATTTTCGATGATAGCTAGAAAACTCGTTTAATTTTGCAAATTTTGAGTTAAACGTGACAACCACTAATAAGTTTATTTTAATGGGGTATAGACAGATTGTGATGGATCAATGCATGGAAACCACACGATCTCTATGGATGAAATGGAGACACATCACACATTATTGTCCATCAGTGAGATATAGATGGTTTTCTACCTCACTAGTTTAAAATGTTGTGATACATGTTTCATCGTTTCTTTTTGCAAAAGTAGTGCAGAACATAAACTGGAGAGACAAACCGTCCATTTAAGTTTCAAAATCATGAGTCTCTGTTTGACGAATTTGAGGTTGTTCATGTCCAGAAATTATTTGATTTGAGTTGTGGGCCTATATAAGTAATTAATTGTGTATAAATGTTATTTTTAAAGTTAAATTCAAAATTAAAATGATCTAATAAGGAATTTAAGTTATTGGGCTTTAGGAATCTAAATAAAATGTAGGCCGAATTATAAGTGCAGAAATCAGATTCCTTTAAAGGGAAGAATACAAAACTCAGGTCTTAACTATACCCCAAATAAATTTTAAGAAAAAAGTTTAAAAATTCAAAACTCGGATGGTAATTAATAAATAT
>NW_019252123.1:0-1254 GCF_002742605.1 Olea europaea var. sylvestris | reverse complement strand
GAAGCATGTCACATTTGTTTCCCTCTCTGAAATGGGATTTACTCCAATGAGATGCTGGTTTTGATTCAAGCCATTCATACGCAGCCTGGTCTATGTCCAACATCCGCTGCATGTGGTGAACCCACTGTAATACAGTAGTCGCTCTGGTTGCATCCCACAAACAATTCTTCAAAGCTAATCCCTTGTGTGAGGCACTAAAATTATTGTATAAATGTCTAACACATGTTCTGTGCTCTGAATTCTCGAACAAAGACTCAATTGCATTAATCAACCCCTTCTGCTTATCATAAATAAATGTCCAATGCTGACTGTTGTTTATATGTAAATCGTCCTTTAACAACCCCAGAAACCATCTCCAATTATCCCCGTTCTCAACCTCAATAACTGCATACGCCACTGGGTACATACCATTATTAGCATCCACACCAACTGCAGATAATAACTGCCCACCATCCTCTATCTTCAAAAAGCAACCATCTAACCCAATCAACTTTCTACAGCCCCTAACGAAACCGTCCCTCAATGCTCTAAGGCAAATGTACAGTCGTCTGAATTCACCGGCATATCCCTTAACTAAAGCAGTTGTTCCAATGTTTGTTCTCTTCAACTCCTCGCAATAATCCCATAGTACTCTGTAATGCTTAACCACACTACCTTGAATTTTTTCAAGTGCTTTCTCCTTTGCTCTGTACACTTGCCAAGGGGAGATATCACCCAAACCATCCTTTTTCACCCTCTCCATGAATGTACTAACTGACATGTTTGGTTCAGCCCTCCAATCGGATAAGTACCTATCAGGCAGGTAGGTTGAGCTCACTCTGAAGTTCCTATACACCATAGGGCAAGTATGCTCTTCGATTAAAGTTTTAGTCACAAAGCTTGTATTGTTATGCTCCTTTGTAGCATATAACAACCACGGACAATCCCCCTTACATATGGCTCTCAGTCTGTATGCATCATCCTTCTTGTATTTGATCTCTCGATTTTTATTAACTGAATGTGCAGTGATTGCAGCCTTCAAGATAGCCTTCGACTCGAATACCAAACCTGCATGATAAAAAAAATATTAGGGCCTTCGATTCTATAAAATAAATTACAAAATACATTTAATTTGTACTAAAGAAAATCTTCAACCAACCTATTCTAAACTCTGGATCCTCCATATTTGTCTTCACATTGAAAGCATCATTAAAAGCTCTGTTTCTTGAAGTTGTACACTCATCTTCACTTTGAATGCTTTTTAATTCATCGGAG
>NW_019252122.1:0-1254 GCF_002742605.1 Olea europaea var. sylvestris | reverse complement strand
AAATTTATTATTCGGAGGCCCAAACGAAGGAATTTGATTAAAATCCCATGATCCTGGGTCTCTGCCTCGAGTCCAATTTCGTGGGTCATTTCCAATCAACCTGCCAAATTTCGGCCCATTTCGACACCATCGCTATAAATGACAAAATTGCCCCTGGTCCTATTTTTCTTCGTTAATTTTTTGTCCAACACTTCTTCAACCCGACATAAATAATACGGAAATTAATTATTCGGAGGCCCGAACGAAGGAATTTGGCTAAAATCCCGTGATCCCGGGTCTATGCTCCGGGTCCAATTTCGCGAGCAGTTTCCAATCAACATGCCAAATTTCAGGCCATTCCGACATCGTCGCGACAAATGACAAAATTGCCTCTGGTTCATTTTTTCTTTGTTAAGTTTCTGTCCAACACTTCTTCAGACTAACATAATTAATCAGAAAATTAATTATTCGGAGGCAGAAACGTAGGAATTTGGCTAAAATCCCGTGATCCCGAGTCTTTGCCCAGAGTCCAATTTCGCGGGCCGTTTCCAATCAACCTGCCAAATTTCGGCCAATTTCACCACCGTCGTGACAAATGACAAAATTGCCCCTGGTACGATTTTTCTTTGTTAATTTTTTGTCCAACACTTCTTGAACCTGACATAATTAAAACAGAAATTAATTATTCAGAGGCCCAAACGAAGGAATTTGGCAAAAATCCCATGATCTCAAGTCCGTGTCCCTAGTCCAATTTGACGGGTCGTTTCCAATCAACCTGCCAAATTTCGGTCCATTCCGACACTGTCGTGACAAAAGACAAAATTGCCCTTATGCGGTTTTTCTTTATTATTTTTCAGTCCAGCACTTCTTCAACCTGACATAATTAATACAGAAATTAATTATTCGGAGGCCCAAACGAAGGAATTTGGCTAAAATGCCATGATCCCGGGTCTGTGCCCCGAGTACAATTTCGCGGGCCCTTTCCAATCAACCTGCCAAATTTCGGCCCATTCCGACACCGTCGTGACAAATGACAAAATTTCCCCCGGTGCGGTCTTTCTTTGTTAATTTTCTGTCCAGCACTTCTTCAACTGGCATAATTAATATGGAAATTAATTATTCGGAGGCCCAAATGAAGGAATTTGGCTAAAATCCCATGATCCCGGGTCTCTGCCCCGAGTCCAATTTCGCTGGCCGTTTCTAGTCAACCTGCCAAATTTCAGCCCATTCCGACACCGTCGCGACAAATGACAAAATTGCCCCTGGACCTATTTT
>NW_019252121.1:0-1254 GCF_002742605.1 Olea europaea var. sylvestris | reverse complement strand
CTAAAACGGTCGCTACATTTCCAAAAAGTACTTATGGGACCAAAACGGACACCGTGTGCAAAAGTTACGCTCAATTCTTTTTACGCCGACACTCCACGCGTTCCAAATATGCAAGTGCTCATTCTTTCAAAAAATGGCCGAAATCTCTCGTACGCCACGATGAAGTGATGACTTCAATCCAAAGCGGTCGCTACATTTCTGAAAAGTACATATGGGCCCAAAATGGACGCTGTTTGCAAACGTTACGCACAATTCTTCGAATGCCGACAATCCGAGCATTCCAAATTTGAAAGGGCTCATTCTTTCGAAAAATGGCCGAAAGCCCTCGTACGTCATGACGAAGTGGTGAGTTCAATCCAAAACGATCGCTACATTTCCACAAAGTACTTATGGGCCCAAAATCGACACCGTGCGCAAACGTTACGCTCAATTCTTCGTCCGCCGATTCTCCAAGCATTCTAAATATGCAAGTGCTCATTCTTTCAAAAAATGGCCAAAATCCCTCATAAGTCGTGACGAAGTGGTGCATTCAATCCAAAACGATCGCTACATTTCCAAAAAGTACTTATGGGCCCAAAATGGACACCGTGCGCAAAAGTTACGTCCAATTCTTCGTTTTGCCGACTCTCCAAGCGTTCTAAATATGCAAGTGCTGATTCTTTTGAAAAATGGCCAAAATCCCTCATACGTCACGACAAAGTGGTCAGTTCAATCCAAAACGGTCGCTACATTTCCAAAAAGTACTTAAGGGCCCAAAACGGACACCGTGTGCAAAAGTTACGCTCAATTCTGCGCCCGCCGACTCTCCAAGCATTCTAAATATGCAAGTGCTCATTCTTTCAAAAAATGGCCAAAATCCCTCATAAGTCGTGACGAAGTGGTGCATTCAATCCAAAACGATCGCTACATTTCCAAAAAGTACTTATGGGCCCAAAATGGACACCGTGCGCAAAAGTTACGTCCAATTCTTCGTTTTGCCGACTCTCCAAGCGTTCTAAATATGCAAGTGCTGATTCTTTTGAAAAATGGCCAAAATCCCTCATACGTCACGACGAAGTGGTGAGTTCAATAAAAAACGATCGCTACATTACCGAGAGGTACTTATGGGCCCAAAACGGACACCGTATGCAAAAGTTACGCTCAACTCTTCATACGCCGACTCTCCAAGCGTTCCAAATATGCAAGTGCTCATTCTTTCGAAAAATGGCCAAAATCACTCTTACGTCACGACGAAGTACTGAGTTCAATAAAAGA
>NW_019252120.1:0-1254 GCF_002742605.1 Olea europaea var. sylvestris | reverse complement strand
AGGTGCAATTAATGTGAAAAGGATGATTTTAAGCTTAATTAGACTTGATTCGAAAAAGTTGATGGTCAACTAGATTGTACGAGATCATTATGAATCATTACTAGAGTAATCAGAGGAGAATCATAACATTCGAAAGCTAAATCAATCATTTGGAAAGTTTGGGACTTAATTGCAAACTTTTGAAACTTACATTGAATCAGTTTCAAATGATTATGGAGGATGAGGATAAAAGTATAAAGATTTAAAGATTAAAGACCATTGTATAGATAAGGAAGGACTCAAATTAAATAAAAGAAAGTTTCAGAGACCAAGTTGAATGGGGAGCAAAGATTACACATTGAGATTGCAAAGTGTAGTCTATGCAATCGCATAGGCACAATAACTATTATCTGCATGTCTAATGAATAAACCATGCAATCACACATGTATGTTATAGCATGCGACCACGTGGGAATTTCAATCAGAAAAGATTCGTTTATTATATTGATTCAACTTATTCTTGGAAAGCAATTAGAACACGGATTTTGACCTAATTTTTGGGAAGATACCATAGTTTTAAAAAACGTAAAACGTGACTAGGCATGAAAATCAAGGTTAAAGTTTTACTAGCCTAAGCGAACCTAGACGTACAATAGCGCTACTTATTATTATTATTATTTTAAATACTTAATTATTCTAAAACTTATTTAATAATTAAAATAATATAAAACAAATATCTAAAATTAATAAATTCTATATTTACTTAATAATTCATATAATTTGCCAATTATACAATTTTTCAGTTTTTGAAATGCAAAAGTTGGACTTTTTTCATAGTTTCAAACATCATCTAGAGAAATCTTATTTAAAATATTTATAGAGACTTCATACAATTTTCTTTCCAAGTTTCCAACAACAATACTTTTAGTCTCATAATCATAATTACATAATATAAATAGTATTATACCTTAAATCATATCTAAATCTTTAGTGAACAAAGTCATTAATTTTGACTTTTGAACATATAAAATCATTTGAAAAACTTGAAACTAAAGTTAAATAAAAGTTTTTTAAAAAAAAATTTAAAAACTAATAAACTAAAGTCAAATAAAAAAAATTATAAAAAGGGAAAAAATAAAAAATCATAAAAAAATTAATAAAGCACGCTTAAACGTGATGATCATCAAGTGGTCAACTACTAAGTTGATTGGATAATTCGTACTTTCTATCAAGACAAAGTACTTTGTCCATGCAATGCGCCTAGGTGTCACCTAG
>NW_019252119.1:0-1254 GCF_002742605.1 Olea europaea var. sylvestris | reverse complement strand
TTTCTATTGAAAGGATAGATCCCAAAGATATTGTCAAGATATGCCATGAAGCAAAAATGCCCAAAAAAGATAACTATGAAGAAATAACACTCTTTATTGTTATTTTTAATATTTTATCAGATTGGTATCTGGAGATTGGAAAGTGGATGAAGACTCTCCACTGTTCAAAATATAACAAGATAAACTTTTATCCAGGAGCACCAGCCAATTGGGTTCGAAATTGCTTTGAAATAGGAAATATACTTTGTATATATCCTAGTAAAGATCTCAAGGAGATAGCTCAGCTTCCAGTCAACATTAGGAAAGCTGTTAAAAGATATACTGAAGTTGTCAAAACAACAAATATATATATCAGATTCCATTCAGCAACAATGGAATGGGATCCTGCCCTTGAATATATGCATCCATCGTTCCATGTGATTAAAATGGGACTAACAAATCAGCATTTTTTACCAGCCAATCAAAAGGTTGTTAAAAATGGATATCAAGATATTCTAAATATGATGCCCTTTAGGCGAGCAAAAGGGTATAAAGAGATATTTGAACATGTAACTCAGATAATTACTGAGAAGGAAAAAATATGGGTTTATCCATCTGAAGATCATATTATCTATTCCAATGCAAGGATGGATACCAAAGAGGAAGATATTTGTTATCTCGACCATTTATTATCAGCAATCATATCCAACCAAGTGCACGGATCAGAGGATATGGCTAAAGAATTATGCAAATTACTTTGGAATTACAGTGATCACCATTGTGAATACTGTGTTGTTGAAGATATGAGTCAAGCATCTCTTAATGATGAAGAATTCCCTGCAGAATTCTTTGATTCGAAAATGGAGAAGTGATGGTGACTAAAGTAGCCCTTTATCACTACTTTAATAAAGAAATTTATTAAAGAAAAACTGTGGCTACTAGAAGACAGAAGATAAATCAAGAAAAGTCTCTATAATTGTGACTACTTCCTACCAATGGTCACAAGTGGCAGACAAAGATAAAAGATAAGGCATCCAATTTCAAGATAAGAGGTCCACTCATCAAAAAGACAATGAAGAATTCGGTGGAGATAAGATGGCCCAGCTACCCAACAAAGAAAGGTGGAAAACACCTGTCTAAGATAAGATTCCAAAATCTTCTATAAAAGGAGGCATGAAGGAAGGAAAAAAAAATCTCGAAATACCTTGAAATAACTTCTCTTAAACACATTTGAGAGAAATCTTTTGTAATCTGATTACACTACTTGTATTCAGA
>NW_019252118.1:0-1254 GCF_002742605.1 Olea europaea var. sylvestris | reverse complement strand
ATATTTTGAATGGCATACTAGATGTCAACAACCAAAATATATTTTCTTGATTGACACTACAATTTGAGAATTGTTCTCAGGCATGGGAAAGTTGATTGTCGTTAAGTAATCCTTTCGAGATATACCTGATGATGACTCAATTAAGGAAGATGTGGCTACTATAATAAGACGATGATGACAATAGTACTGCAATAGATGTGATGTTTGCATTACGTCACCTGAGTTACAAAAGCAATTTGAGAATATAGATGTTAACACATAATTCTTCATTACAAAAAGTTGTATGATAATAATCACGTGTGGAAGGATATCAGACTTCCAAACAACTATATCGGTGCAAAATGACAGAGCAATCTTCGATCGGTGCTCATGTACTGAAAATGATTGTCATTAAGAGATTGTCTAAATTAGGTTCAGTCATGAACTAGAACTAAGTATTGACTTAGCTCTGTAATCTCTGTCAGGGAGTTATTCATAATAATTATGATTTATGATATGAATAAGTTCGAATGCACACCCATTAAATTGCTTGACATGCTTAGGACTATTTTGCCCAATATCAAAGTTACAAGTGGGCAAGCCATTGATTCCTCTAAGGAAATTAAAAAGAAGTCTAAAGGAGCTTTGGGAAAACGTCCAATGTGGCTAAGATCGTCAAAGCGAAGAACAATACCAAATCTAATGACCTTTGGTTTCATTATAGAATAAAAGGTCATTGGAAGAAATATTGCATGACTTACGTCTACTTCACGAGTTTCTTAGGTATTTGATACCAGATATAGATCTCATATTTATACAAATATGGAGAAATTAAATAGAAGTAGACCGCTGCTAAAGGGAGAAGTTGACCTACACGTTGAAGTTGAGCAAAGGTTGCTGCATGCCTGTAGGAGCATACTTCTTGCCGTTGCCTTTTTGACTTAGTATTGAAATTAGAGAAATGTTGCTTTTTACTCACCATAGCCGGAACATTAAATGAATTTCATGTTTGGACGTGAATTATTTTAATGGTGTGAACAATTGTTATTCATGCTTATCTTGATTAAGATCTTTATGGTATGGTAAGCTACAAATAACATTTATATTCTATATACTAAGCATTCTATAATGAGTATAGAAGTTAAAAGGCATAAAAGTGATAATCTAAATAATATCTAAGTCTGACATTGCGGACCTGGTCATATAGATGATATGCAATTTCAATATTACATAGAGATGTATATATGTAGTCAATTGATTTTGAATCATTTGACA
>NW_019252117.1:0-1254 GCF_002742605.1 Olea europaea var. sylvestris | reverse complement strand
TTTGTTTACACTTATTCGGAGAAAACTGGCTTGCTACATTTGAATTCAATGAATTAAAAATTCAGAGAAGTCTTGGGAAAAAAAATCATGGAAACTAATTGTTGCGGGTAAATGGCCAGTATACCCAAGCCATATGCGTTGCAGTTAAATTATTAGATGGTGAATAATGAAAAACTTGCAATGTGTCAACACATATGGAGATGAAAGCAGAAAGAGAAAAACATATTCTAAGAAAAAATAAAATAAAGATGAAGTATATTAGGAAGATAAGTATATTTTAATATTGTATTTTTTTTAAGTTTTTATTGTATTAGGAGTATAATTGTAAATTTGTTGTGGTTTATTTATTGAAAATATATTTTAATTGTGGTGTAATAATTAAATTTTGTAGTGGTAATATAATTATCCTTTCGCATATCCTTCAACATTTGCAAACATTTTTCTGAATCATACTTAAAATCATTTTGCATTAGTCCCAATGCATTTTTCGCCACTTCTTGTGGTTAGAAGCAGGGGTATAGGCAGTCCGATTTTATTGATTTTTGACAAATTTTCAAACCAAATCGTTTAAATCAGTTTGAGAAAAATCCAAACCTAAACAAAATCATTTTGAACGGTTTTAAAAAAACTCAAATCTAAATCTAACGGTTTTGTCAAGTTTTAAACCCGCCAGTTTCGTCGTATTTTTTTTTGTCTACTTTTATGACATTAATTCATTGAATTCAATATATATTTATATCTTAATAGCAATAAATCTAAAACAATCTAATCTCTTGTTTGAACCAAATTTTTGAGACAAAAAAATGAAAATTTAGACCATTATCCCACAAGTCCAACCACATTTGTTGACCTTTTGTTTCATGCGTGGGATCCAGCCTCCTTTCCAACAATCAATTTTCTCATTATGATAACATGGAAATATGGCTCGAACAGGGGCGAAATATATCTACTAAATCAAAGTGAAATCACAATAAACTAAAACATTGTTTTTCACCGTTTTGAGGCTAATGATGTTATGACAACGTTACAATACAAGTCTAATAAACGAGATATAATGCCCAAAAAACATAATGATATCCAACAAGGTCGCTTGATCATTATATCTAAAAAAAAAAGGTTACTGATTAAACAAAGAGAATAAACAACTACAATAATAAAAAAATTGTTTATAATATCTAAATATAACAATTATACAAGCTTATGTTTGTATGTTGTTATGAAACACATTTAATTTCAGATTCTTACATCAGTTTG
>NW_019252116.1:91193-118977 GCF_002742605.1 Olea europaea var. sylvestris | reverse complement strand
ATTTCATGATAACTTCGGGTTTGTTCATTTTTGGTGAATTGCTAGTCTAAATAGATTGGAATCCAGCTAATGAAAAGTGGTTTCTGATTTCATGATAACTTCGGGATCGTTCATTTTTCGCGAATTGCTAGTCTAATTCGATTGGAATCGAGCCAATGAAAAGTGGTTTTTGATTTCATGATAACTTCGGGTTTTTTCATTTTTGGCGAATTGCGAGTCTGAATCGACTGGAATCGATCAAATGAAATGTGGTTTTTCATTTCATGATAAATTCAGGTTTGTTCTTTTTAGCGAATTGCTAGTCTAATTCGATTAGAATCTAGATAATGAAAAGTGGATTTTGATTTCATGATAACTTCGAGTTTGTTCTTTTTGACGAATTGCTAGTCTAAAGAGATTGGAATCCATTAACTGAAAAGTGGTTTTTGATTTTATGATAACTTTAGGTTTGATCGTTTTTGGCAAATTGCCAGTCTTAATCGATTGGAATCGAGACAATGAAAAGTCTTATTTCATTTCATGATAACTTCAGGTTTGTTCGTTTTTGGAGAATTGCGAGTCTAAATAGAGTGAAATCCAGCTAATGAAAAGTGGTTTTTTTATTTCATGATAACTTCAGGATTGTTCATTTTTCGTGAATGGCTAGTCTAATTCGATTGGAATCAACCAATGAAAAGTGGTTTTCGATTTCATGATGAGTTCGGGTTTGTTCTTTTTTGGCGAATTGCTAGTCTAATTCGATTGGAATCTAGCCAATGAAAAGTGGTTTTTGATTTCATGATAAGTTAGGGATTGTTCTTTTTTGGCAAATTGCTAGTCTAATTCGATTGGAATCTAGCCAATGAAATGATAACTTCGGTTTTTTTCATTTTGGGCAAATTGCCAGCCTAAATCGATTGGAATCGACCCAGGGAAATGTGGCTTTTGATTTCATGATAACTTCGGGTTTGTTCATTTTTGGTGAATCACTAGTCTAATTCGATTGGAATCAAGCTAATGAAAAGTGGTTTTTGATTTCCTGAAAGCTTCGGGCTTGTTCTTTTTTGGCGAATTGCTACTCTAATTCCACTGGAATCGAGCCAATGAAAAGTTGTTTTTGATTTCATGATAACTTCGGGTTTGTTTATTTTTGGCAAATTGCTAGTTTATTTATATTGGAAACGTGCCAATAAAAAGTGGTATTTGATTTCATTATAACTTCGGGTTTGTACTTTTTTAGGGAATTGCTAGTCTAATTCGATTGGAATCGAGCCAATAAAAAGTGGTATTTGATTTCAAGATAACTTCGGGTTTGTTCTTTTTTGGCGAATTGCTCGTCTAATTCGATTGGTATCTAGCCAATGAAAAGTTGTTTTTTCTTCATGATAACTTCGGGTTTGTTCATTTTTGGCGCATTGCTAGTCTAAATCGATTGGAATCCAACTAATGAAAAGTGGTTTTTGATATCATGATAACTTCGGATTTGATCTTTTTGGCGATTTGCTAGTCTAATTCGAATGGAATCGAGCCAATGAAAAGTGGTTTTTGATTTCATAATAACTTCGGGATTGTTCATTTTTCGTGAAATGCTAGTCTAATTCGATTGGAATCGAGCCAATGAATAGTGGTTTTTGATTTCATGATAACATCGGGTTTGTTCTTTTTTCGCCAATTGCTAGTCTAATTCGATTGGAATCGAGCCAATGAAAACTGGTTTTTGATTTCATGATAACTTCGGGTTTTTTCATTTTTGGCGAATTGCGATTCTAAATCGACTGGAATCGATCAAATGAAATGTGGTTTTTCATTTGATGATAAATTCAGGTTTGTTCTTTTCGGCGAATTGCTAGTCTAATTCGATTGGAATCTAGCTAATGAAAAGTGGTTTTTGATTTCACGATAACTTCGGGTTTGTTCTTTTTGACGAATTGCTAGTCTAAAGAGATTGGAATCCAGCAAATGAAAATTGGTTTTTGATTTCATGATAACTTCGGGTTTGATCGTTTTTGGCAAATTGCCAGTCTTAATTGATTGGAATCGAGACGATGAAAAGTCGTATTTCATTTCATGATAACTTCAGGTTTGTTCGTTTTTGGAGAATTGCTAGTCTGAATAGATTGGAATCCAACTAATGAAAAGTGGTTTTTGATTTCATGATAACTTCGGGATTGTTCATTTTTCGTGAATCGCTAGTCTAATTCGATTGGAATCTAGCTAATGAAAAGTGGTTTTTGATTTCATGATAACTTCGGGATTGTTCATTTTTCGTGAATCGCTAGTCTAATTCGATTGGAATCTAGCTAATGAAAAGTGGTTTTTGATTTCATGATAACTTCGGGATTGTTCATTTTTCGTGAATCGCTAGTCTAATTCGATTGGAATCTAGCTAATGAAAAGTGGTTTTTGATTTCATGATAACTTCGGGATTGTTCATTTTTCGTGAATCGCTAGTCTAATTCGATTGGAATCTAGCTAATGAAAAGTGGTTTTTGATTTCATGATAACTTCGGGATTGTTCATTTTTCGTGAATCGCTAGTCTAATTCGATTGGAATCTAGCTAATGAAAAGTGGTTTTTGATTTCCTGAAAACTTCGGGCTTGTTCTTTTTTGGCGAATTGCTACTCTAATTCCACTGGAATCGAGCAAATGAGAAGTTGTTTTTGATTTCATGATAACTTCGGGTTTGTTTATTTTTGACGAATTACTAGTCTAATTCGATTGGAATCGACCCAATAAAAAGTTGTATTTGATTTCATGATAACTTCGGGTTTGTACTTTTTTGGGGAATTGCTAGTCTAATTCGATTGGAATCGAGCCAATAAAAAGTGGTATTTGATTTCAAGATAACTTCGGGTTTGTTCGTTTTGGCGAATTGCTAGTATAATTCGATTGGAATCGAGCCAATGAAAAGTTGTTTTTGATTTCATGATAACTTCGTGTTTGTTCGTTTTTGGGGAATTGCTAGTCTAAATTGATTGGAATCGAGCCAAAGAAAAGTGGTTTTTAATTTCATGATAACTTCGGGTTTGTTCATTTTTGGCAAATTGCTAGCCTAAATCGATTGGAATCGAGCCAATGAAACATGGTTTTTGCTCTCCTGATAACTTCGGGTTCGTTCTTTTTTGGCGAATTGCTAGTCTAATTCAACTGGAATCCAACCAATGTAAAATTATTTTTGATTTCATGATAACTTCAGGTTTGTTCATTTTTGGCGAATTGCTAGCCTAAATCGATTGGAATCGAGCCACTAAAAATTAGTTTTTGAGTTCATGATAACTTTGGGTTTGTTTTTTTTTTCGGCGAATTGCTAGTCTAATACGATTGGAATCTAGCTAATGAAAAGTGGTTCTTGATTTCAAGATAACTTTGGGTTTGTTCGTTTTTGGCGAATTGCTAGTCCAAATAGATGGGAATTCAGTTAATCAAAAGTGGTTTTTGATTTCGTCATAACTTCAGGTTTATTTGTTTTTCGTGAATCGCTAGGGTAATTCGATTGGAATCGAGCCAATGAAAAGCGGTTTTTCATTTCATGATAACTTAGGGTTTTTTCATTTTTGGCGAATTGCGAGTCTAAATCGATTGGAATCGATCAAATGAAATGTGGTTTTTATTTTCATGATAAATTCTGGTTTGTTCTTTTTGGCGAATTGCTAGTCAAATTCGATTGGAATCTAGCTAATGAAAAGTGGTTTTTGATTTCATGATAACTTCGGGTTTGTTTGTTTTTGGCGAATTGCTAGTCTAAATAGATTGGAATCCGGGTAATGAAAAGTGGTTTTTGATTTCATCGTAACTTGGGCTTTGTTCGTTTTTTGCGAATTGATGGTCTAATTCGATTGGAATCGAGCCAATGAAAAGCTATTTTTCATTTCATGATAACTTCGGGTTTTTTCATTTTTGGCGAATTGGGAGTTTAAATCGACTGGAATCGATCCAATGAGATGTGGTTTTTCATTTCATGAGAAATTCGGGTTTGTTCTTTTTGGCAAATTCCTAGTCAAATTCAATTGGAATCTAGCTAATGAAAAGTGGTTTTTGATATCATGATAACTTCGGGTTTGATCTTTTTGGCGATTTACTAGTCTAATTCGAATGGAATCGAGTCAATGAAAAGTGGTTTTTAATTTCATGATAACTTCGGGATTGTTCATTTTTCGCGAATTGCTAGTCTAATTCGATTGGAATCGAGCCAATGAAAAGTGGTTTTTGATTTCATGATAACATCGGGTTTGTTCTTTTTTCGCCAAATGCTAGTCTAATTTGATTGGAATCGAGCCAATGAAAAGTGGTTTTTGATTTCATGATGACTTCGGGTTTTTTCATTTTTGGCGAATTGCGATTCTAAATCGACTGGAATCGATCAAATGAAATGTGGTTTTTCATTTGATGATAAATTCAGGTTTGTTCTTTTTGGCGAATTGCTAGTCTAATTCGATTGGAATCTAGCTAATGAAAAGTGGTTTTTGATTTCACGATAACTTCGGGTTTGTTCTTTTTGACGAATTGCTAGTCTAAAGATATTGGAATCCAGCAAATGAAAATTGGTTTTTGATTTCATGATAACTTCGGGTTTGATCGTTTTTGGCAAATTGTCAGTCTTAATCGATTGGAATCGAGACAATGAAAAGTCGTATTTCATTTCATGATAACTTAAGGTTTGTTCGTTTTTGGAGAATTGCTAGTCTGAATAGATTGGAATCCAGCTAATGAAAAGTGGTTTTTGATTTCATGATAACTTCGGGATTGTTCATTTTTCGTGAATGGCTAGTCTAATTCGATTGGAATCAAGCCAACGAAAAGTGGCTTTTGATTTCATGATAAGTTCGGGTTTGTTCTTTTTTCGCGAATTGCTAGTCTAATTCGATTGGAATCTAGCCAATAAAAAGTGGTTTTTGATTTCATGATAAGTTAGGGTTTGTTCTTTTTTGGCGAATTGCAAGTCTAATTCGATTGGAATCTAGCCAATGAAATGATAACTTCAGTTTTGTTCGTTTTGGGCAAATTGCTAACCTAAATCAATTGGAATCGACCCAAGGAAATGTGGCTTTTGATTTCATGATAACTTCGGGTTTGTTCATTTTTGGCGAATCGCTAGTCTAATTCGATTGGAATCTAGCTAATGAAAAGTGGTTTTTGATTTCCTGAAAACTTCGGGTTTGTTCTTTTTTGGCGAATTGCTACTCTAATTCCACTGGAATCGAGCAAATGAAAAGTTGTTTTTGATTTCATGATAACTTCGGGTTTGTTTATTTTTGACGAATTGCTAGTTTAATTCGATTGGAATCGACCCAATAAAAAGTGGTGTTTGATTTCATGATAACTTCGGGTTTGTTCTTTTTTGGGGAATTGCTAGTCTAATTCGATTGGAATCGAGCCAATAAAAAGTGGTATTTGGTTTCAAGATAACTTCGGGTTTGTTCTTTTTTGGCGAATTGCTCGTCTAATTCGATTGGTATCTGGCCAATGAAAGTTGTTTTTTCTTCATGATAACTTCGGGTTTGTTCGTTTTTGGCGCATTGATAGTCTAAATCGATTGGAATCCAACTAATGAAAAGTGGTTTTTGATATCATGATAACTTCGGGTTTGATCTTTTTAGCGATTTGCTAGTCTAATTCGATTGGAATCGAGCCAATGAAAAGTGGTTTTTGATTTCATGATAACTTCGGGTTTGTTCGTTTTTGGCGAATTGCTAGCCTAATTCGATTGGAATCGAGCCAATGAAAAGTTGTTTTTGATTTAATGATAACTTCGTCTTTGTTCGTTTTTGGGGAATTGCTAGTCTAAATTGATTGGAATCGAGCCAAAGAAAAGTGGTTTTCGATTCCATGATAACTTCGTGTTTGATCGTTTTTGACGAATTGCTAGTCTAAATCGACTGGAATCGAGCCAATGAAAAGTGGTATTTCATTTCATGATAACTTCGGGTTTGTTCATTTTTGGTGAATTGCTAGTCTAAATAGATTGGAATCCTGCTAATGAAAAGTGGTTTTTGATTTCATGATAACTTCGGGATTGTTCATTTTTCGCAAATTGCTAGTCTAATTCAATTGGAATCGAACCAATGAAAAGTGGTTTTTGATTTCATGCTAACATCGGGTTTGTTCGTTTTTCGCAAATTGCTAGTCTAATTCGATTGGAATCAAGCCAATGGAAAGTGGTTTTTAATTTCATGGTAACTTCGGGTTTTTTCATTTTTGGCGAATTGCGAGTCTAAATCGACTGGAATCGATCAAATGAAATGTGGTTTTTCATTTCATGACATATTTGGGTTTGTTCTTTTTGGCGAATTGCTAGTCTAATTCGATTGGAATCTGGCAATGAAAAGTGGTTTTTAATTTCGTGTTAGCTTCGGGTTTGCTCTTTTTGACGAATTGCTAGTGTAAATAGATTGGAATCCAACAAATGAAAAGTGGTTTTTGATTTCATGATAACCTCGGGTTTGTTCGTTTTCGGAGAATTGCTAGTCTAAATCGATTGGAATCGAGACAATGAAAAGTGGTGTTTCATTTCATGATAACTTCGGGTTTGTTCGTTTTTGGAGAATTGCTAGTCTAAATTGATTGGAATCCAGCTAATGAAAAGCGGTTTTTAATTTCATGATCACTTCGTGATTGTTCACTTTTCGTGAATTGCTAGTCTAATTCGATTGGAATCGAGCAAATGAAAAGTAGTTTTTGATTTCATGATAGTTTTAGGTTTGTTCCTTTTCGACGAATTGCTAGTCTGATTCGATTGGAATCGAGCCAATGAAAAGTGGTTTTTCATTTCATGATGAATTCGTATTTGTTCGTTTTGGCGAATTGCTAGTCGAATTCGATTGGAATCTAGCTAATGAAAAGTGGTTTTTGATTTCCTGATAACTTTGAGTCTGTTCGTCTTTGGCGAATTGCAAGTCTAATTCTATTGTAATCGAGCCAATGAAAAGTTGTTTTTGATTTCATGATAACTTCGGGTTTCTTCATTTTTGGGGAATTGCTAGTCGAATTCGATTGGAATCGAGCCACTAAAAAGTGGTTTTTGAGTTCATGATAACTTCAGGTTTGTTTTTTTTTTGGCGATTTGCTAGTCTAATTCGATTGGAATCTAGCTAATGAAAAGTGGTTCTTGATTTCATGATAACTTCAGGTTTGTTTGTTTTTGGCGAATTGCTAGTCTAAATAGATTGGAATCCGGGTAATGAAAAGTGGTTTTTGATTTCAACGTAACTTGGGCTTTGTTCGTTTTTTGCGAATTGATGGTCTAATTCGATTGGAATCGAGCCAATGAAAAGCTATTTTTCATTTCATGATAACTTCGGGTTTTTTCATTTTTGGCGAATTGGGAGTTTAAATCGACTGGAATCGATCCAATGAGATGTGGTTTTTCATTTCATGAGAAATTCGGGTTTGTTCTTTTTGGCAAATTGCTAGTCTAATTCGATTGGAATCTAGCTAATGAAAAGGGTTTTTGATTTCTTGATAACTTCGGGCTTGTTCTTTTTGACGAATTGCGAGTCTAAATTGTTTGGAATCGAGCCAACGAAAAGTGGTATTTCATTTCATGATAACTTAAGGTTTGTTCGTTTTTGGTGAATTGCTAGTCTAAATAGATTGGAATCCAGCTAATGAAAAGTGGTTTTTGATTTCATGATAACTTCGGGATTGTTCATTTTTTGCGAATTGCTAGTCTAATTCGATTGGAATCGAGCCAATGAAAAGTGGTTTTTGATTTCATGATAACTTCGAGTTTTTTCATTTTTGGCGAATTGCGAGTCTAAATCGACTGGAATCAATCAAATGAAATGTGGTTTTTCATTTCATGATAAATTCAGGTTTGTTCTTTTTAGCGAATTGCTGGTCTAATTCAATTGGAATCTAGCTAATGAAAAGTGGTTTTTGATTTCATGATAACTTCGGGTTTGTTCCTTTTGACGAATTGCTAGTCTAAAGAGATTGGAATCCAGTAAATGAAAAGTGGTTTTTGATTTCATGATAACTTCGGGTTTGATCGTTTTTGGCAAATTGCCAGTCTTAATCGATTGGAATCGAGACGATGAAAAGTCGTATTTCATTTCTTGATAACTTTAGGTTTGTTCGTTTTTGGAGAATTGCTAGTCTAAATAGATTGGAATCCAACTAATGAAAAGTGGTTTTTCATTTCATGATAACTTTGGGATTGTTCATTTTTCGTGAGTGGCTAGTCTAATTCGATTGGAATCAAGCCAATGAAAAGTGGCTTTTGATTTCATGATAAGTTCGGGTTTGTTCTTTTTTGGCGAATTGCTAGTCTAATTCGATTGGAATGTAGCCAATAAAAAGTAGTTTTTGATTTCATTATAAGTTAGAGTTTGTTCTTTTTGGGCGAATTGCAAGTCTAATTCGATTGGAATCTAGCCAATTTAATGATAACTTCAATTTTGTTCGTTTTGGGCAAATTGCTAGCCTAAATCGATTGGAATCGACCCAAGGAAATGTGGCTTTTGATTTCATGATAACTTCGGGTTTGTTCGTTTTTGGTGAATCGCTAGTCTAAGTCGATTGGAATCTAGATAATGAAAAGTGGTTTTTGATTTCCTGAAAACTTCGGGCTTGTTCTTTTTTGGCGAATTGCTACTCTAATTCCATTGGAATCGAGCCAATGAAAAGTTGTTTTTGATTTCATGATAACTTCGGGTTTGTTTATTTTTGACGAATTGCTAGTCTAATTCGATTGGAATCGACCCAATAAAAAGTGGTATTTGATTTCATGATAACTTCGGGTTTGTACTTTTTTGGGGAATTGCTAGTCTAATTCGATTGGAATCGAGCCAATAAAAAGTGGTATTTGATTTCAAGATAACTTCGTATTTGTTCGTTTTTGGGGAATTGCTAGTCTAAATTGATTGGAATCGAGCCAAAGAAAAGTGGTTTTTAATTTCATGATAACTTCGGGTTTGTTCATTTTTGGCAAATTGCTAGCCTAAATCGATTGGAATCAAGCCAATGAAATATGGTTTTTGATCTCCTGATAACTTCGGGTTCGTTCTTTTTTGGCGAATTGCTAGTCTAATTCCACTGGAATCCAACCAATGAAATTTTTTGTTTGATTTCATGATAACTTCAGGTTTGTTCATTTTTGGCAAATTGCTAGCCTAAATCGATTGGAATCGAGCCACTAAAAATTAGTTTTTGAGTTCATGATAACTTTGGGTTTGTTTTTTTTTTTTTTGGCGAATTGCTAGTCTAAAGCGATTGGAATCTAGCTAATGAAAAGTGGTTCTTGATTTCATGATAACTTTGGGTTTGTTCGTTTTTGGCGAATTGCTAGTCCAAATAGATGGGAATTCAGCTAATGAAAAGTGGTTTTTGATTTCGTCATAACTTCGGGTTTATTTGTTTTTCGTGAATCGCTAGGGTAATTCGATTGGAATCGAGCCAATGAAAAGCGGTTTTTCATTTCATGATAACTTAGGGTTTTTTCATTTTTGGCGAATTGCGAGTCTAAATCGAATGGAATCGATCAAATGAAATGTGGTTTTTATTTTCATGATAAATTCTGGTTTGTTCTTTTTGGCGAATTGCTAGTCAAATTCGATTGGAATCTAGCTAATGAAAAGTGGTTTTTGATTTCATGATAACTTCGGTCTTGTTCTTTTTTACGAATTGCTAGTCTAAATAGATTGGAATCCAGCAAATGAAAAGTGGTTTTTGATTCCATGATAACTTCGGGTTTGATCTTTTCGGCGAATTGCTAGTCTAAACCGATTGGAACCGAGCCAATGAAAAGTGGTATTTCATTTCATGATAACTTCGGGTTTATTCATTTTTGGTGAATTGCTAGTCTAAATGGATTGGAATCCAGCTAATGAAAAGTGGCTTTTGATTTCATGATAACTTCGGGATTGTTCATTTTTCGCGAATTGCAAGTCTAATTCAATTGGAATCGCGCCAATGAAAAGTGGTTTTCGATTTCATGATAACTTCGGGTTTGTTATTTATCACGAATTGCTAGTCTAGTTCGATTGGTATTGAGCCATTGAAAAGTGGTTTTTAATTTCATGGTAACTTCGGGTTTTTTCATTTTTAGCGAATTACGAGTCCAAATCGACTGGAATCGATCAAATAAAATGTGGTTTTTAATTTCATGATATATTTGGGTTTGTTCTTTTTAGCGAATTGCTAGTCTAATTCGATTGGAATCTGGCTAATGAAAAGTGGTTTTTAATTTCATGATAACTTCGGGTTTGTTCGTTTTCGGCGAATTGCTAGTCTAAATCGATTGGAATCGAGCTAACGAAAAGTGGTTTTCGATTTCATGATAACATCGGGTTTGTTCGTCTTTGGCAAATTCCTAGTCTAATTCGATTGGAATCGAGCTAACGAAAAGTGGTTTTCGATTTCATGATAACATCGGGTTTGTTCGTCTTTGGCAAATTCCTAGTCTAATTCGATTGGAATCGAGCTAACGAAAAGTGGTTTTCGATTTCATGATAACATCGGGTTTGTTCGTCTTTGGCAAATTCCTAGTCTAATTCGATTGGAATCGAGATAACTTCGGGTTTGTTCGTTTTCGGTGAATTGCTAGTCTAATTCGATTGGAATCGAGCAAATGAAAAGTAGTTTTTGATTTCATGATAGTTTTAGGTTTGTTCGTTTTCGGCGAATTGCTAGTCTGATTCGATTGGAATCGAGCCAATGAAAAGTGATTTTTCATTTCATGATGAATTTGTATTTGTTCGTTTTGGCTAATTGCTAGTCTAATTCGATTGGAATATGGCTAATGAAAAGTGGTTTTTGATTTCCTCATAACTTGGAGTCTGTTCGTTTTTGGCGAATTGCAAGTCTAATTCCATTGTAATCGAACCAGTGAAAAGTTGTTTTTGATTTCATGAAAACTTTGGGTTTCTTCATTTTTGGGGAATTGCTAGTCTAATTCGATTGGAATCGAGCCACTAAAAAGGGGTTTTTGAGTTCATGATAACTTCGGGTTTTTTTTGGCGAATTGCTAGTCTAATTCGATTGGAATCTAGCTAATGAAAAGTGGTTCTTGATTTCAAGATAACTTCGGGTTTGTTTATTTTTGGCTAATTGCTAGTCTAAATAGATTGGAATCCTGGTAATGAAAAGTGGTTTTTGATTTCATCGTAACTTGGGCTTTGTTCGTTTTTCGCGAATTGATAGTCTAATTCGATTGGAATCGAGCCAATGAAAAGCGATTTTTCATTTCATGATAACTTCGGGTTTTTTAATTTTTGGCGAATTGTGAGTTTAAATCGACTGGAATCGGTCCAATGAAATGTGGTATTTCATTTCATGAGAAATTCGGGTTTGTTCTTTTTGGCGAATTGCTAGTCTAATTCGATTGGAATCAAGCTAATGAAAAGGGTTTTTGATTTCTTGATAACTTCGGGCTTGTTCTTTTTGACGAATTGCTAGTCTAAATAGATTGGAATACAGCAAATGAAAAGTGATTTTTGATTTCATGATAACTTCGGGTTTGATCGTTTTTGGCGAATTGCCCAGTCTAAATCGTTTGGAATCGAGCCAACGAAAAGTGGTATTTCATTTCATGATAACTTCGGGTTTGTTCATTTTTGGTGAATTGCTAGTCTAAATAGATTGGAATCCAGCTAATGAAAAGTGGTTTTTGATTTCATAATAACTTCGGGATCGTTCATTTTTCGCGAATTGCTAGTCTAATTCTATTGGAATCGAGCCAATGAAAAGTGGTTTTTGATTTCATGATAACATCGGGTTTGTTCGTTTTTCGCAAATTGCTAGTCTAATTCGATTGGAATCAAGCCAATGAAAAGTGGTTTTTGATTTCATGATAACTTCGGGTTTTTTCATTTTTGGCGAATTGCGAGTCTGAATCGACTGGAATCGATCAAATGAAATGTGGTTTTTCATTTCATGATAAATTCAGGTTTGTTCTTTTTAGCGAATTGCTAGTCTAATTCGATTAGAATCTAGATAATGAAAAGTGGATTTTGATTTCATGATAACTTCGAGTTTGTTCTTTTTGACGAATTGCTAGTCTAAAGAGATTGGAATCCATTAACTGAAAAGTGGTTTTTGATTTTATGATAACTTTAGGTTTGATCGTTTTTGGCAAATTGCCAGTCTTAATCGATTGGAATCGAGACAATGAAAAGTCTTATTTCATTTCATGATAACTTCAGGTTTGTTCGTTTTTGGAGAATTGCTAGTCTAAATCGAGTGGAATCCAGCTAATGAAAAGTGGTTTTTTATTTCATGATAACTTCAGGATTGTTCATTTTTCGTGAATGGCTTGTCTAATTCGATTGGAATCAACCAATGAAAAGTGGTTTTCGATTTCATGATAAGTTCGGGTTTGTTCTTTTTTGGCGAATTGCTAGTCTAATTCGATTGGAATCTAGCCAATGAAAAGTGGTTTTTGATTTCATGATAAGTTAGGGATTGTTCTTTTTTGGCAAATTGCTAGTCTAATTCAATTGGAATCTAGCCAATGAAATGATAACTTCGGTTTTTTTCATTTTGGGCAAATTGCTAGCCTAAATCGATTGGAATCGACCCAAGGAAATGTGGCTTTTGATTTCATGATAACTTCGGGTTTGTTCATTTTTGGTGAATCGCTAGTCTAATTCAATTGGAATCTAGCTAATGAAAAGTGGATTTTGATTTCCTGAAAACTTCGGGCTTGTTCTTTTTTGGCGAATTGCTACTCTAATTCCACTGGAATCGAGCCAATGAAAAGTTGTTTTTGATTTCATGATAACTTCGGGTTTGTTTATTTTTGGCAAATTGCTAGTTTATTTATATTGGAATCGTGCCAATAAAAAATGGTATTTGATTTCATGATAACTTCGGGTTTGTACTTTTTTGGGGAATTGCTAGTCTAATTCGATTGGAATGGAGCCAATAAAAAGTGGTATTTGATTTCAAGATAACTTCGGGTTTGTTCTTTTTTGGCGAATTGCTCGTCTAATTCGATTGGTATCTGGCCAATGAAAAGTTGTTTTTTCTTCATGATAACTTCGGGTTTGTTCGTTTTTGGCGCATTGCTAGTCTATATCGATTGGAATCCAACTAATGAAAAGTGGTTTTTGATATCATGATAACTTCGGGTTTGATCTTTTTGGCGATTTGCTAGTCTAATTCGAATGGAATCGAGCCAATGAAAAGTGGTTTTTGATTTCATGATAACTTCGGATTTGTTCGTTTTTGCCGAATTGCTAGTCTAATTTGATTGGAATCAAGCCGATGAAAAGTTGTTTTTGATTTCATGATAACATCGTGTTTGTTCGTTTTTGGGGAATTGCTTGTCTAAATTGATTGGAATCGAGCCAAAGAAAAGTGGTTTTTAATTTCATGATAATTTCAGGTTTGTTCATTTTGGGCAAATTGCTGGCCTAAATCGATTGGAATCGAGCCAAGAAACATGGTTTTTGATCTCATGATAACTTCGGGTTTGATCATTTTTGGCGAATTGCTAGTCTAATTCCAAGGGAATCCAACCAATGAAAAGTTGTTTTTGATTTCATGATAACTTCGGGTTTGTTCATTTTTGGCGAATTGCTAGTCTAATTCGATTGGGATCGAGCCACTAAAAATTAGTTTTTGAGTTCATGATAACTTCGGGTTTGTTTTTTTTTGGCGAATTGCTAGTCTAATTCGATTGGAATCTGGCTAATGAAAATTGGTTCATGATTTCATGATAACTTTGGGTTTGTTCATTTTTGGCGAATTACCAATCTAAATAGATGGGAATTCAGCTAATGAAAAGTGGTTTTTGATTTCATCATAACTTCGAGTTTATTCATTTTTCGCGAATCGCTAGGGTAATTCGATTGGAATCGAGCCAATGAAAAGCGGTTTTTCATTTCATGATAACTTCGGGTTTTTTCATTTTTGGCGAATTGCGAGTCTAAATCAATTGGAATCGATCAAATGAAATGTGGTTTTTATTTTCATGAGAAATTCGGGTTTGTTCTTTTTGGCGAATTGCTAGTCAAATCCGATTGGAATCTAGCTAATGAAAAGTGGTTTTTGATTTCATGATAACTTTGGGCTTGTTCTTTTTGACGAATTGCTAGTCTAAATAGACTGGAATCCAGCAAACGAAAAGTGGTTTTTGATTCCATTATAACTTCGGGTTTGATCGTTTTCGGCGAATTGCTAGTCTAAATCGATTGGAATCGAGCCAATGAAAAGTGGTATTTCATTTCATGATAACTTCGGGTTTGTTCATTTTTGGTGAATTGCTAGTTTAAATAGATTGGAATCCAGCTAATGAAAAGTAGTTTTTGATTTCATGATAACTTCGGGATTGTTCATTTTTCGCGAATTGCTAGTCTAATTCAATTGGAATCGAGCCAATGAAAAGTGGTTTTCGATTTTATGATAACTTCGAGTTTGTTCGTTTTTCGTTTATTCCTAGTCTAATTCGATTGGAATCGAGCCATTGAAAAGTGGTTTTTGATTTCATGACAACTTCGGGTTTTTTCATTTTTGGCGAATTGCGAGTCTAAATCGACTGGAATCGATCAAAGGAAATGTAGTTTTTCATTTCATGATAGATTTGGATTTGTTCTTTTTGGCGAACTCCTAGTCTAATTCGATTGGAATCTAGCTAATGAAAAGTGGTTTTTAATTTCATGATAGCTTCGGGTTTGTTCTTTTTGACGAATTGCTAGCCTAAATAGATTGAATCCAACAAATGAAAAGTGGTTTTTGATTTCATGATAACCTCGGGTTTGATCATTTTTTGAGAATTGCTAGTCTAAATCGATTGGAATCGAGACAATGAAAAGTGGTGTTTCATTTCATGATAACTTCGGGTTTGTTCGTTTTTGGAGAATTGCTAGTTAAAATAAATTGGAATCCAGCTAATGAAAAGTTGTTTTTAATTTCTTGATAACTTCGAGATTGTTCATTTTTCGTGAATTTCTAGTCTAATTCGATTGGAATCGAGCTAATGAAAAGTGGTTTTTGTTTTCATGATAATTTTAGGTTTGTTCATTTTCGGCGAATTGCTAGTCTAATTCGATTGGAATCGAGCCAATGAAAAGTGCTTTTTCATTTCATGATGAATTCGTATTTGTTCGTTTTGGCGAATTGCTAGTCTAATTCGATTGGAATCTAGCTAATGGAAAGTGGTTTTTGATTTCCTGATAACTTTGAGTATGTTCGTTTTTGGCGAATTGCAAGTCGAATTCCATTGTAATCGAGCCAATGAAAAGTGGTTTTTGATTTCATGATAACTTCGGGTTTGTTCATTTTTGGGGAATTGCTAGACTAATTTGATTGGAATCGAGCCACTAAAAAGTGGTTTTTGAGTTCATGATAACTTCGGGTTTGTTCTTTCTTTGGCGAATTACTAGTCTAATTCGATTGGAATCTAGCTAATGAAAAGTGGTTCTTGATTTCATGATAAATTCGGGTTTTTTTTTGGCGAATTGCAAGTCTAAATAGATTGGAATCCGGCTAATGAAAAGTGGTTTTTGATTTCATCATAACTTCAGCTTTGTTCGTTTTTGGTGAATTGATAGTCTAATTCGATTGGAATCGAGCCAATGAAAAGTGATTTTTCATTTCATGATAACTTCGGGTTTTTTAATTTTTTGGCGAATTGCGAGTTTAAATCGACTTGAATCGAACCAATGAAATGTGGTTTTTCATTTTACAATAAATTCGGGTTTGTTCTTTATGGCGAATTGCTAGTCTAATTCGATTGGAATCTAGCTAATGAAAAGTGGTTTTTGATTTCATGATAACTCCCGGCTTGTTCTTTTTGACGAATTGCTAGTCTTAATCGATTGGAATCCAGCAAATGAAAACTGGTTTTTGATTTCATGATAACTTCGGGTTTGATCGTTTTTGGCGAATTGCTAGTCTAATTCGATTGGAATCTAGATAATGAAAAGTGGTTCTTGATTTCATGATAACTTCGAGTTTGTTCATTTTTGGCGAATTGCTAGTCTAAATAGATTGGAATCCAGTGAGTGAAAAGTGGTTTTTGATTTCATGATAACTTCGGGTTTGTTCGTTTTTTGCGAATTGCTAGTCTAATTCGATTGGAATCGAGCCAACGAAAAGCGGTTTTTGATTTCATGATAACTTCGGGTTTGTTCGTTTTTCGAGAATTGCTAGTCTAATTCAATTAGGTCGAGCCAATGAAAAGTGGTTTTTGATTTCATGATAACTCCGGGTTTTTTCATTTTTGGCGAATTGCTAGTCTAAATCGACTGGAATCGATCAAATGAAATGTGGTTTTTCATTTCATGATAAATTCGAGTTCGATCTTTTTGGCGAATTGCTAGTCTAATTCGATTAGAATCTAGCTAATGAAAAGTGGTTTTTGATTTCATGATAACTTTGGGTTTGTTCTTTTTGATGAATTGCTAGTCTAAATAGATTGGAATCCAGCAAATGAAAAGTGGTTTTTGATTTCATGATAACTTCGGGTTTGATCGTTTCTGGCGAATTGCCAGTCTTAATCGATTGGAATCGAGACAATGAAATGTCGTATTTCATTTCATGATAACTTCAGGTTTGTTCATTTTTGGAGAATTGCTAGTCTAAATAGATTGGAATCCGGCTAATGAAAAGTGGTTTTTGATTTCGTGATGACTTAGGGTTTGTTCATTTTTGGCGAATTGCTAGTCTAATTCGATTAGAATCGAGCCAATGAAATGTGGTTTTTGATTTCATGATAACTTTGGGTTTGTTCATTTTTGGCGAATTGCTAGTCTAATTCGATTGGAATCGAGCCAATGAAAAGTGGTTTTTCATTTCATGATGAATTCATATTTGTTCGTTTTGACGAATTGCTAGTCCAATTCGATTGGAATCTATCTAATGAAAAGTGGTTCTCGATTTCAGGATAACTTCGGGTTTGTTCGTTATTGGCAAAAATTGCTAGTCTAAATAGATTGGAATCCGGCTAATGAAAAGTGGTTTTTGATTTCATCATAACTTCGAGTTTGTTCGTTTTTCGCGAATTGCTAGTCTAATTCGAATGGAATCGAGCCAATGAAAAGCAGTTTTTCAATTATTGATAACTACGAGTTTTTTCTTTTTTAGCGAATTGCGAGTCTAAATCGACTGGAATCGATCAAATGAAATGTGGTTTTTCATTTCATGATAAATTTCGATTTTTTTTTGGCAAATTGCTAGTCTAATTCGATTGAAATCTAGCTAATGAAAAGTGGTTTTTGATTTCATGATAACCTCGGGCTTGTTCTTTTTGACGAATTGCTATTCTAAATAGATTGGAATCCAGCAAATGAAAAGTGATTTTTGATTTCATGATAACATCGGGGTTTGATCGTTTTTGGCGAATTTCTAGTCTCATTCGATTGGAATCTAGATAATGAAAAGTGGTTCTTGAGTTCATGATAACTTCGGGTTTGTTCGTTTTTGGCGAATTGCTAGTCTAAATGGATTGGAATCCAGTGAATGAAAAGTGGTTTTCGATTTCATGATAACTTCGGGTTTGTTCGTTTTTCGCGAATTGCTAGTCTAATTCGATTGGAATCGAGCCAATGAAAAGTGGTTTTTGATTTAATGATAATTTTGGGTTTGTTCATTTTTCGCGAATTGCTACTCTAGTTCAATTGGAATCGAGCCATTGAAAAGTGGTTTTTGATTTCACGATAACTTTGGATTTTTTCATTTTTGGCGAATTGCGAGTCTAAATTGACTGGAATCGATCAAATGAAATGTGGTTTTTCATTTCATGATAAATTCGGGTTTTTTTTGGCGAATTGCTAGTCTAATTCGATTGGAATCTAGCTAATGAAAAGTGATTTTTGATTTCATGATAACTTCCGACTTGTTCTTTTTGACGAATTGCTAGTCTTAATCGATTGGAATCCAGCAAATGAAAACTGGTTTTTGATTTCATGATAAATTTGGGTTTGATCGTTTTTGGCGAATTGCTAGTCTAATTCGATTGGAATCTAGATAATGAAAAGTGGTTCTTGATTTCATGATAACTTCGGGTTTGTTCATTTTTGCCGAATTGCTAGTCTAAATAGATTGGAATCCAGTGAGTGAAAAGTGGTTTTTGATTTCATGATAACTTCGGGTTTGTTTGTTTTTCGTAAATTGCTAGTCTAATTCGATTGGAATCGAGCCAACGAAAAGCAGTTTTTGATTTCATGATAACTTCGGGTTTGTTCATTTTTTGTGAATTGCAAGTCTAATTCGATTGGGTCGAGCCAATGAAAAGTGGTTTTTGATTTCATGATAACTTCGGGTTTTTTCATTTTTGGCGAATTGCTAGTCTAAATCGACTGGAATCGATCAAATGAAATTTGGTTTTTCATTTCATGATAAATTTGGGTTTGTTCTTTTTGGCGAATTGCTAGTCTAATTCGTTTAGAATCTTGCTAATGAAAAGTGGTTTTTGATTTCATGATAAATTCGAGTTTGTTCTTTTTGGCGAATTGCTAGTCTAATTCGATTGGAATCTAGCTAATGAAAAGTGGTTTTTGATTTCATGATATCTTCGGGTTTGGTCATTTTCGGCGAATTGCTAGTCTTAATCGATTGGAATCGAGACAATGAAAAGTTGTATTTCATTTCATGATAACTTCGGGTTTGTTCGTTTTTCGGGAATTGCTAGTCTAATTCGATTGGAATCGACCCAATGAAAAGTGGTTTTTCATTTCATGATGAATTCCTATTTGTTCGTTTTGGCGAATTGCTAGTCTAATTCGATTGGAATCTAGTTAATGATAAGTGGTTTTTCATTTCCTGATAACTTCGAGTCTGTTCGTTTTTGGCGAATTGCTAGTCTAATTCCATTGTAATCGACCAAATGAAAAGTTATTTTTTATTTCATGATAACTTCGGGTTTGTTCGTTTTTCACGAATTGCTAGTCTAATTCGATTGGAATCTAGTTAATGATAAGTGGTTTTTCATTTCCTGATAACTTCGAATCTGTTCGTTTTTGGCGAATTGCTAGTCTAAATAGATTGGAATCCAGCAATTGAAAACTGGTTTTTGATTTCATGATAACTTCGAGCTTATTCTTTTTGACGAATTGCTAGTCTAAATAGATTGGAATCCAGCAATTGAAAACTGGTTTTTGATTTCATGATAACTTCGGGTTTGATCATTTTTGGCGAATTGCTAGTCTAATTCGATTGGAATCTAGGTAATGAAAAGTGGTTCTTGAGTTCATGATAACTTCGGGTTTGTTCGTTTTTGGCGAATTGCTAGTCTAAATGGATTGGAATCCAGCGAATGAAAAGTGGTTTTTGATTTCATGATATCTTCGGGTTTGTTCGTTTTTTGCGAATTGCTAGTCTAATTCGATTGGGTCGAGCCAATGAAAAGTGGTTTTCGATTCCATGAAAACTTCGGGCTTGTTCATTTTTGGCGAATTGCTAGTCTAAATGGATTGGAATCCAGCGAATGAAAAGTGGTTTTTGATTTCATGATATCTTCGGGTTTGTTCGTTTTTTGCGAATTGCTAGTCTAATTCGATTGGGTCGAGCCAATGAAAAGTGGTTTTCGATTCCATGAAAACTTCGGGCTTGTTCATTTTTGGCGAATTGCTAGTCTAAATGGATTGGAATCCAGCGAATGAAAAGTGGTTTTTGATTTCATGATAACTTCGGGTTTGTTCGTTTTTGGCGAATTGCTAGTCTAATTCGATTGGAATCGAGCCAATGAAAAGTGGTTTTTCATTTCATGATGAATTCATATTTGTTCGTTCTGGCGAATTGCTAGTCCAATTCGATTGGAATCTATCTAATGAAAAGTGGTTCTCGATTTCAGGATAACTTCGGGTTTGTTCGTTTTTCGTAAATTGCTAGTCTAATTCCATTGGAATCGAGCCAACGAAAAGCGGTTTTTGATTTCATGATAACTTCGAGTTTGTTCATTTTTTGCGAATTGCTAGTCTAATTCGATTGGGTCGAGCCAATGAAAAGTGGTTTTTGATTTCATGATAACTTCGGGTTTTTTCATTTTTGGCGAATTGCTAGTCTAAATCGACTGGAATCGATCAAATGAAATTTGGTTTTTCATGTCATGATAAATTCGGGTTTGTTCTTTTTGGCGAATTGCTAGTCTAATTCGATTAGAATCTTGCTAATGAAAAGTGGTTTTTGATTTCATGATAAATTCGAGTTTGTTCTTTTTGGCGAATTGCTAGTCTAATTCGATTGGAATCTGGCTAATGAAAAGTGGTTTTTGATTTCATGATATCTTCGGGTTTGGTCATTTTCGACGAATTGCTAGTCTTAATTGATTGGAATCGAGACAATGAAAAGTTGTATTTCATTTCATGATAACTTTGGGTTTGTTCGTTTTTGGGGAATTGCTAGTCTAATTCGATTGGAATCGACCCAATGAAAAGTGGTTTTTCATTTCATGATGAATTCCAATTTGTTCGTTTTGGCGATTTGCTAGTCTAATTCGATTGGAATCTAGTTAATGATAAGTGGTTTTTCATTTCTTGATAACTTCGAGTCTGTTCATTTTTGGCGAATTGCTAGTCTAATTCCATTGTAATCGACCAAATGAAAAGTTATTTTTTAGTTCATGATAACTTCGGGTTTGTTCATTTTTGGCGAATTGCTAGTCTAATTCGATTGGAATCAAGCCACTAAAAATTGGTTTATGAGTTCACGATAACTTCGGGTTTGTTTTTTTTTGGCGACTTGCTGGCCTAATTCGATTGGAATCTAGCTAATGAAAAGTGGTTCTTGATTTCTTGATAACTTTGGGTTTGTTCGTTTTTGGCGAATTGCTAGTCTAAATAGATTGGAATCCGGCTAATGAAAAGTGGCTTTTGATTTCACCACAACTTCGGGTTTGTTCATTTTTCGCGAATTGCTAGTCTAATTCGATTGGAATCGAGCCAATGAAAAGCGGTTTTTCATTTCATGATAACTTCGAGTTTTTTCATTTTTGGCGAATTGCAAGTCTAAATCAACTGGAATCGATCAAATGAACTGTGGTTTTTCATTTCATGATAAATTCGGGTTTTTTTCTTTTGGGCGAATTGGTAGTCTAATTCGATCGGAATCTAGCTAATGAAAAGTGATTTTTGATTTCATGATAACTTCGAGCTTATTCTTTTTGACGAATTGCTAGTCTAAATAGATTGGAATCCAGAAATTGAAAACTGGTTTTTGATTTCATGATAACTTCGGGTTTGATCATTTTTCACGAATTGCTAGTCTAATTCGATTGGAATCTAGATAATGAAAAGTGGTTCTTGAGTTCATGATAACTTCGGGTTTGTTTGTTTTTGGCGAATTGCTAGTCTAAATGGATTGGAATCCAGCGAATGAAAAGTGGTTTTTGATTTCATGATAACTTCGGGTTTGTTCATTTTTCGCGAATTGCTAGTCTAATTCGATTGGAATCGAGCCAATGAAAAGTGGGTTTTGATTTCATGATAACTTCGGGTTTGTTCGTTTTTCGTGAATCGCTAGTCTAATTCGATTGGATCGAGCCAATGAAAAGTGGTTTTTGATTTCATGATAACTTCGGGTTTTTTCATTTTTGGCGAATTGCTAGTATAAATCGACAGGAATCGATCAAATGGAATGTGGTTTTTTATTTCATGATAAATTCGAGTTTGTTCTTTTTGGCGAATTGCTAGTCTAATTCAATTGGAATCTAGCTAATGAAAAGTGGTTTTTGATTTCATGATAGCTTCGGGTTTGATCGTTTTTGGCGAATTGCTAGTCTTAATCGATTGGAATCGAGACAATGAAAAGTTGTATTTCATTTCATGATAACTTCGGATTTGTTCATTTTTGGGGAATTGCTAGTCTAATTCGATTGGAATCTAGCTAATGAAAATTGGTTTTTGATTACCTGATAACTTCGAGTCTGTTCGTTTTTGGCGAATTGCTAGTCTAATTCCATTGTAATCGACCAAATGAAAAGTTATTTTTTATTTCATGATAACTTCTGGTTTGTTCATTTTTGGCGAATTGCTAGTCTAATTCGATTGGAATCAAGCCACAAAAAAGTGGTTTTTGAGTTCACGATAACTTCGGGTTTGTTTTTCTTGGCGACTTGCTAGTCTAATTCGATTGGAATCTAGCTAATGAAAAGTGGTTCTTGATTTCATGATAACTTTGGGTTTCTTCATTTTTGGCGAATTGCGATTCTAAATCAACTCGAATCGATCAAATGAATTGTGGTTTTTCATTTCATGATAAATTCGGGTTTTTTTTGACGAATTGCTAGTCTAATTCGTTTGGAATCTAGCTAATGAAAAGTGGTTTTTGATTTCATGAAAACTTTCGGCTTGTTCTTTTTGACGAATTGCTAGTCTTAATCGATTGGAATCCAACAAATGAAAACTGGTTTTTGATTTCATGATAACTTCGGGTTTGATCGTTTTTGGCGAATTGCTAGTCTAATTCGATTGGAATCGAGCCAATGAAAAGTGGTTTTTCATTTCATGATGAATTCCTATTTGTTCGTTTTAGCGAATTGCTAGTCTAGTTCGATTGGAATCTAGCTAATGAAAAGTGGTTTTTGATTTCATGATAACTTCGGGTTTGATCGTTTTTGGCGAATTGCTAGTCTAATTCGATTGGAATCGAGCCAATGAAAAGTGGTTTTTCATTTCATGATGAATTCCTATTTGTTCGTTTTAGCGAATTGCTAGTCTAGTTCGATTGGAATCTAGCTAATGAAAAGTGGTTTTTGATTTCATGATAACTTCGGGTTTGATCGTTTTTGGCGAATTGCTAGTCTAATTCGATTGGAATCGAGCCAATGAAAAGTGGTTTTTCATTTCATGATGAATTCCTATTTGTTCGTTTTAGCGAATTGCTAGTCTAGTTCGATTGGAATCTAGCTAATGAAAAGTGGTTTTTGATTTCCTGATAACTTCGGGTCTGTTCATTTTTTACGAATTGCTAGTATAATTCCATTGTAATCAACCGAATGAAAAGTTATTTTTTATTTCATGATAACTTCGGGTTTGTTCATTTTTGGCGAATTGCTAGTCTAATTCGATAGGAATCAAGCCACTAAAAAGTGGTTTTTGAGTTCACGATAACTTTGGGTTTGTTTTTTTTTTTTGGCGAATTGCTAGTCTATTTCGATTGGAATCTAGCTAATGAAAAGTGGTTCTTGATTTCATGATAACTTTGGGTTTGTTCGTTTTTGGCAAATTGCTAGTCTAAATAGATTGGAATCCGGCTAATGAACAGTGGTTTTTGATTTCATCATAACTTTGGGTTTGTTCATTTTTCGGGAATTGCTAGTCTAATTCGATTGGAATCGAGTCAATGAAAAGCGGTTTTCCATTTCATGATAACTTTGAGTTTTTTCATTTTTGGCGAATTCGAGTCTAAATCGACTAGAATCGATCAAATGAACTGTGGTTTTTCATTTCAGGATAAATTCGGGTTTTTTTCTTTTGGGCGAATTGGTATTCTAATTCGATCGGAATCTAGCTAATGAAAAGTGATTTTTGATTTCATGATAACTTCGAGCTTATTCTTTTTGATGAATTGCTAGTCTAAATAGTTTGGAATCCAGCAAATGAAAACTGGTTTTTGATTTCATGATAACTTCGGGTTTGATCGTTTTTGGCGAATTGCTAATCTAATTCGATTGGAATCTAGACAATGAAAAGTGGTTCTTGATTTCATGATAACTTCGGGTTTGTTCGTTTTTGGCGAATCGCTAGTGTAAATAGATTGGAATCCAGCGAATGAAAAGTGGTTTTTGATTTCATGATAACTTCGGGTTTGTTCGTTTTTCGCGAATTGCTAGTCTAATTCGATTGGAATCGAGCCAATGAAAAGTGGGTTTTGATTTCATGATAACTTCGGGTTTGTTCGTTTTTCGCGAATTGCTAGTCTAATTCGATTGGAATCGAGCCAATGAAAAGTGGGTTTTGATTTCATGATAACTTCGGGTTTGTTCGTTTTTCGCGAATTGCTAGTCTAATTCGATTGGAATCGAGCCAATGAAAAGTGGGTTTTGATTTCATGATAACTTCGGGTTTGTTCGTTTTTGGCGAATTGCTAGTGTAAAGAGATTGGAATCCAGCGAATGAAAAGTGGTTTTTGATTTCATGATAATTTCGGGTTTGTTCATTTTTCGCGAATTGCTAGTCTAATTCGATTGGAATCGAGCCAATGAAAAGTGGGTTTTGATTTCATGGCAACTTCGGGTTTTTTCGTTTTTCGCAAATTGCTAGTCTAATTCGATTGGATCGAGCCAATGAAAAGCGGTTTTTCATTTCATGATAACTTCGGGTTTTTTCATTTCTGGCGAATTGCGAGTCTAAATCGACTGGAATCGATCAAATGAACTGTGGTTTTTCATTTCATGATAAATTCGGGTTTTTTTCTTTTGGGCGAATTGGTAGTCTAATTCGATCGGAATCTAGCTAATGAAAAGTGATTTTTGATTTCATGATAACTTCGGGTTTGATCGTTTTTGGCGAATTGCTAGTCTAATTCGATTGCAATCTAGCTAATGAAAAGTGGTTTTTGATTTCAAGATAACTTCGGGTTTGTTCTTTTTGACGAATTGCTAGTCTAAAGAGATTGGAATCCAGCAAATGAAAAGTGGTTTTTGATTTCATGATAACTTCGGGTTTGATCGTTTTTGGCGAATTGCTAGTCTAATTCGATTGCAATCTAGCTAATGAAAAGTGGTTTTTGATTTCAAGATAACTTCGGGTTTGTTCTTTTTGACGAATTGCTAGTCTAAAGAGATTGGAATCCAGCAAATGAAAAGTGGTTTTTGATTTCATGATAACTTCGGGTTTGATCATTTTTGGCTAATTGCCAGTCTTAATCGATTGGAATCGAGACAATGAAAAGTCGTATTTCATTTCATGATAGCTTCAGGTTTGTTCGTTTTTGGAGAATTGCTAGTCTAAATAGATTGGAATCCAGCTAATGAAAAGTGGCTTTTGATTTCATGATAACTTCGGGATTGTTCTATTTTCGTGAATGGCAAGTCTAATTCGATTGGAATCGAGCCAATGAATAGTGGCTTTTGATTTCATGATAACTTCGGGTTTGTTCATTTTTGGCGAATTGCTTAATTCGATTGGAATCGAGCTAATGAAAAGTGGTTTTTCATTTCATGATGAATTCATATTTGTTCATTTTGGCGAATTGCCAGTCCAATTCGATTGGTATCTAGCTAATGAAAAGTGGTTCTCGATTTTATGATAACTTCGGGTTTCTTCGTTTTGGAAAAAATTGCTAGTCTAAATAGATTGAAATCGAGCTAACGAAAAGTGATTTTTGATTTCATCATAACTTCAGCTTTGTTCATTTTTCGCGAATTGCTAGTCCAGTTTGATTGGAATCGAGCCAATGAAAAGCGGTTTTTCATTTCATGATAACTTCGTGTTTTTTCATTTTTGGCGAATTGCGAGTCTAAATCGATTGGAATCGATCAAATGAAATGTGGTTTTTCATTTCATGATAAATTCTGGTTTTTTTTTTTTTGGCAAATTGCTAGTCTAATTCGATTGGAATCCAACTAATGAAAAGTGATTTTTGATTTCATGATAACTTCGGGTTTGATCGTTTTCGGCGAATTGCTAGTCTTAATCGATTGGAATCGAGACAATGAAAAGTCGTATTTCATTTCGTGATAACTTCGGGTTTGTTTGTTTTTGGGGAATTACTAGTCTAATTCGATTGGAATCGAGCCAATGAAAAGTGGTTTTTCATTTCATGATGAATTCCTATTTGTTCGTTTTGGCGAATTGCTAGTCTAATTCGATTGGAATCTAGCTAATGAAAAGTGGTTTTTGATTTCCTGATAACTTCGAGTCTATTCATTTTTGGCGAATTGCTAGTATAATTCCATTGTAATCGACCAAATGAAAAGTTATTTTTTATTTCATGATAACTTCGGGTTTGTTCATTTTTGGTGAATTGCTAGTTTAATTCGATTGGAATCAAGCCACTAAAAAGTGGTTTTTGAGTTCATGATAACTTCGGGTTTGTTTTTTTTTTTGGCAAATTGATTGTCTAATTCGATTGGAATCTAGCTAATGAAAAGTGGTTCTTGATTTCATGATAACTTTGGGTTAGTTCGTTTTTGGCGAATTGCTAGTCTAATTCGATTGGAAGCTAGCTAATGAAAAGTGGTTCTTGATTTCATGATAACTTCGGGTTTGTTTGTTTTTGGCGAATTGCTAGTCCAAATAGATTGGAATCCGGGTAATGAAAAGTGGTTTTTGATTTCATCAAAACTTCGGGTTTGTTCATTTTTCGCGAATTGCTAGTCTAATTCGATTGGAATAAAGCCACTAAAAAGTGGTTTTTGAGTTCATGATAACTTCGGGTTTGTTTTTTTTTTTGGCAAATTGATTGTCTAATTCGATTGGAATCTAGCTAATGAAAAGTGGTTCTTGATTTCATGATAACTTTGGTTTGTTCGTTTTTGGCGAATTGCTAGTCTAAATGGATTGGAATCCAGCTAATGAAAAGTGGCTTTTGATTTCATCATCACTTCGGGTTTGTTAATTTTTCGCGAATTGCTAGTCTAATTCGATTGGAATCGAGTCAATGAAAAGCGGTTTTTCATTTCATGATAACTTCGGGTTTTTTCATTTTTGGTGAATTACGAGTCTAAATCGACTGGAATCAATCAAATGAACTGTGGTTTTTCATTTCATGATAAATTCTGGTTTTTTTCTTTTGGGCGAATTGGTAGTCTAATTCGATCGGAATCTAGCTAATGAAAAGTGATTTTTGATTTCATGATAACTTTGAGCTTATTCTTTTTGATGAATTGCTAGTCTAAATAGATTGGAATCCAGCAAATGAAAACTGGTTTTTGATTTCATGATAACTTCAGGTTTGATCATTTCTGGCGAACTGCTAATCTAATTCGATTGGAATCTAGATAATGAAAAGTGGTTCTTGATTTCATGAGAACTTCGGGTTTGTTCATTTTTGGCGAATTGCTAGTCTTAATAGATTGGAATCCAGCGAATGAAAAGTGGTTTTTGATTTCATGATAATTTCGGGTTTGTTCATTTTTCGCGAATTGCTAGTCTAATTCGATTGGAATCAAGCCAATGAAAAGTGGGTTTTGATCTCATGACAACTTTGGGTTTTTTCGTTTTTCACAAATTGCTAGTCTAATTCGATTGGATCGAGCCAATGAAAAGTGGTTTTTGATTTAATGATAACTTCGGGTTTTTTCATTTTTGGCGATTTACTAGTCTAAATCGACTGGAATCGATCAAATGAAATGTGGATTTTTATTTCATGATAAATTCGGGCTTGTTCTTTTTGTCGAATTGTTAGTCTAATTCGATTGGAATCTAGCTAATGAAAGGTGGTTTTAGATTTCATGATAACTTCGGGTTTGATCGTTTTGGACGAATTGCTAGTCTTAATCGATTGGAATCGAGACAATGAAAATTCGTATTTCATTTCATGATAACTTCAGGTTTGTTAGTTTTTGGGGAATTGCTAGTCTAATTCGATTGGAATCGACCCAATGAAAAGTGGTTTTTCATTTCATGATGAATTCCTATTTGTTCGTTTTGGCGAATTGCTAGTCTAATTCGATTGGAATCTAGCTAACGAAAAGTGGTTTTTGATTTCCTGATAACTTCGAGTCTGTTCGTTTTTGGCGAATTGCTAGTCTAATTCCATTGTAATCGACCAAATGAAAAGTTATTTTTTATTTCATGATAACTTCGGGTTTGTTCATTTTTGGTGAATTGCTAGTCTAATTCGATTGGAATCAAGCCACTAAAAAGTGGTTTTTGAGTTCATGATAACTTTGGGTTTATTTTTTTTTTGGCAAATTGATTGTCTAATTCGATTGGAATCTAGCTAATGAAAAGTGGTTCTTGATTTCATGATAACTTTGGG
>NW_019252116.1:84035-90155 GCF_002742605.1 Olea europaea var. sylvestris | reverse complement strand
TTTGGACGAATTGCTAGTCTTAATCGATTGGAATCGAGACAATGAAAAGTCGTATTTCATTTCATGATAACTTCAGGTTTGTTAGTTTTTGGGGAATTGCTAGTCCAATTCGATTGGAATCGACCCAATGAAAAGTGGTTTTTCATTTCATGATGAATTCCTATTTGTTCGTTTTGGCGAATTGCTAGCCTAATTCGATTGGAATCTAGCTAACGAAAAGTGGTTTTTGATTTCCTGATAACTTCGAGTCTGTTCGTTTTTGGCGAATTGCTAGTCTAATTCCATTATAATCGACCAAATGAAAAGTTATTTTTTATTTCATGATAACTTCGGGTTTGTTCATTTTTGGTGAATTGCTAGTCTAATTCGATTGGAATCAAGCCACTAAAAAGTGGTTTTTGAGTTCATGATAACTTCGGGTTTATTTTTTTTTGGCAAATTGATTGTCTAATTCGATTGGAATCTAGCTAATGAAAAGTGGTTCTTGATTTCATGATAACTTTGGGTTTGTTCGTTTTTGGCGAATTGCTAGTCTAAATAGATTGGAATCCAGCTAATGAAAAGTGGCTTTTGATTTCATCATCACTTCGGGTTTGTTAATTTTTCACGAATTGCTAGTCTAATTCGATTGGAATCGAGTCAATGAAAAGCGGTTTTTCATTTCATGATAACTTCGGGTTTTTTCATTTTTGGCGAATTGCGAGTCTAAATCGACTGGAATCGATCAAATGAACTGTGGTTTTTCATTTCTTGATAAATTTGGGTTTTTTTCTTTTGGGCGAATTGATAGTCTAATTCGATCGGAATCTAGCTAATGAAAAGTGATTTTTGATTTCATGATAACTTCGGGCTTAATCTTTTTGACGAATTGCTAATCTAAATAGATTGGAATCCAGCAAATGAAAACTGGTTTTTGATTTCATGATAACTTCGGGTTTGATCTTTTTGGCGAATTGCTAGTCTAATTCGATTGCAATCTAGCTAATGAAAAGTGGTTTTTGATTTCAAGATAACTTCGGGGTTGTTCTTTTTGACGAATTGCTAGTCTAAAGAGATTGGAATCCAGCGAATGAAAATTGGTTTTTGATACCATGATAACTTCGGGTTTGATCGTTTTTGTCGAATTGCTAGTCTAAATCGATTGGAATCGAGCCAACGAAAAGTGGTATTTCATTTCATGATAACCTCGGGTTTGTTCATTTTTGGTGAATTGCTAGTCTAAATAGATTGGAATCCAGCTAATGAAAAGTGGTTTTTGATTTCATGATAACTTCGGGATTGTTCATTTTTCGCGAATTGCTAGTCTAATTCGATTGGAATCGAGCAAATGAATAGTGGCTTTTGATTTCATGATAACTTCGGGTTTGTTCATTTTTGGTGAATTGCTAGTCTAATTCGATTGGAATCGAGCCAATCAAAAGTGGTTTTTCATTTCATGATGAATTCATATTTGTTCGTTTTGGCGAATCGCTAGTCCAATTCGATTGGTATCTAGCTAATGAAAAGTGGTTCTTGATTTTATGATAACTTCGGGTTTCTTCGTTATTGGCAAAAATTGCTAGTCTAAATAGATTGAAATCGAGCTAATGAAAAGTGGTTTTTGATTTCATCATAACTTCGGCTTTGTTCGTTTTTCGCGAATTGCTAGTCTAGTTCGATTGGAATCGAGCCAATGAAAAGCGGTTTTTCATTTCATGATAACTTCGGGTTTTTTCATTTTTGGCGAATTGCGAGTCTAAATCGACTGGAATCGATCAAATGAAATGTGGTTTTTCATTTCATGATAAATTCTGGTTTTTTTTTGGCAAATTGCTAGTCTAATTCGATTGGAATCTAGCTAATGAAAAGTGGTTTTTAATTTCATGATAACCTCAGGCTTGTTCTTCTTGACGAATTACTAGTCTAAATAGATTGGAATCCAGCAAATGAAAAGTGGTTTTTGATTTTATGATAAGTTCGGGTTTGATCGTTTTTGGCGAATTACTAGTCTAATTCGATTGGAATCTAGATAATGAAAAGTGGTTCTTGATTTCATGATAACTTCGGGTTTGTTCGTTTTTGCCGAATTGCTAGTCTAAATAGATTGGGATCCAGCTAATGAAAAGTGGTTTTTGATTTCATGATAACTTCGGGTTTGTTCGTTTTTCGCAAATTGCTAGTCTAATTCGATTGGAATCGAGCCAATGAAAAGTGGTTTTTGATTTAATGATAATTTCGGGTTTGTTCGTTTTTCACGAATGGCTGTCTAATTCGATTGGAATCGAGCCAATGAAAAGTGGTTTTTGATTTCATGATAACTTCGGGTTTCTTCATTTTTGGCGAATTGCGAGTCTAAATCGACTGGAAACGATCAAATGAATTGTGGTTTTTCATTTCATGACAAATTCGGGTTTTTTTTGGCGAATTGCTAGTCTAATTCGATTGGAATCTAGCGAATGAAAAGTGGTTTTTGATTTCATGATAACATCCGGCTTGTTCTTTTTGACGAATTGCTAGTCTTAATCGATTGGAATCCAACAAATGAAAACTGGCTTTTGATTTCATGATAAATTCGAGTTTGATCATTTTTGGCGAACTGCTAGTCTAATTCGATTGGAATCTAGATAATGAAAAGTGGTTCTTGATTTCATGATAACTTCGGGTTTGTTCGTTTTTGCCGAATTGCTAGTCTAAATAGATTGGAATCCAGCGAACGAAAACTGGTTTTTGATTTCATGATAACTTCGGGTTTGTTCGTTTTTCGCGAATTGCTAGTCTAAATCGACTGGAATCGAGCCATTGAAAAGTGGTTTTTGATTTCATGATAACTTTGGGTTTGTTCATTTTTGGTGAACTGCTAGTCTAATTCGATTGGAATCGAGCCAATGAAAAGTGGTTTTTCATTTCATGATGAATTCATATTTGTTCGTTTCGGCGAATTGCTAGTCTAATTGATTGGAACCTAGCTAACGAAAAGTGGTTCTTGATTTCATGATAACTTCGGGTGTATTCATTTTTGGCGAATTGCTAGTTTAATATATTGGAATCCGGCTAATGAAAAGTGGTTTTTGCTTTCATCATAACTTCGGGTTTGTTCATTTTTCGCGAATTGCTAGTCTAATTCGATTGGAATCGAGCCAAGGAAAAGCGGTTTTTCATTTCATGATAACTTCGGGTTTTTCCATTTTTGGCGAATTGCGAGTTTAAATCGACTGGAATTGATCAAATGAAATGTGGTTTTTCATTTCATGATAAATTCAGGTTTTATTTTTTGGCTAATTGCTAGTCTAATTCGATTGGAATCGAGCCACTAAAAAGTGGTTTTTGAGTTCATGATAACTTCGGGTTTGTTTTTTTTTGGCGAATTGATAGTCTAATTCGATTGGAATCTAGCTAATGAAAAGTGGTTCTTGATTTCATGATAACTTTGAGTTTGTTCGTTTTTGGCGAATTGCTAGTCTAAATTGATTGGAAGCCGGCTAATGAAAAGTGGCTTTTGATTTCATCATAACTTCGGGTTTGTTAATTTTTCGCGAATTGCTAGTCTAATTCGATTGGAATCGAGTCAACGAAAAGCGATTTTTCATTTCATGATAACTTCTGGTTTTTTCATTTTTGGCGAATTGCGAGTCTAAATCGACTGGAATCGATTAAATGAACTGTGGTTTTTCATTTCATGATAAATTCGGGTTTTATTCTTTTGGGCGAATTGGTAGTCTAATTCGATCGGAATCTAGCTAATGAAAAGTGATTTTTGATTTCATGATAACTTCGGGCTTATTCTTTTTGACGAATTGCTAGTCTAAATAGATTGGAATCCAGCAAATGAAAACTGGTTTTTGATTTCATGATAACTTCGGGTTTGATCGTTTTTGGCGAATTGCTAGTCTAATTCGATTACAATCTAGCTAATGAAAAGTGATTTTTGATTTCAAGATAACTTCGGGTTTGTTCTTTTTGGCGAATTGCTAGTCTAAAGAGATTGGAATCCAACAAATGAAAAGTGGTTTTTGATTTCATGATAACTTCGGGTTTGATCATTTTTGGCGAATTGCCAGTCTTAATCGATTGGAATCGAGACAATGAAAAGTCGTATTTCATTTCATGATAACTTCAGGTTTGTTTGTTTTTGGAGAATTGCTAGTCTAAATAGATTGGAATCCAGCTAATGAAAAGTGGTTTTTGATTTCATGATAAATTCGGGATTGTTCTTTTTTCGTGAATGGCAAGTCTAATTCGATTGGAATCGAGCCAATGAATAGTGGCTTTTGATTTCATGATAACTTCGGGTTTGTTCATTTTTGACGAATTGCTAGTCTAATTCGATTGGAACCGAGCCAATGAAAAGTGGTTTTTCATTTCATGATGAATTCATATTTGTTCGTTTTGGCAAATCGCTAGTCCAATTCGATTGGTATCTAGCTAATGAAAAGTGGTTCTTGATTTTATGATAACTTCGGGTTTCTTCGTTATGGGCAAAAATTGCTAGTCTAAATAGATTGAAATCGAGCTAATGAAAAGTGGTTTTTGATTTCATCATAACTTCGGCTTTGTTCGTTTTTCACGAATTGCTAGTCTAGTTCGATTGGAATCGAGCCAATGAAAAGCGGTTTTTCATTTCATGATAACTTCGGGTTTTTTCATTTTTGGCGAATTGCGAGTCTAAATCGACTGGAATCGATCAAATGAAATGTGGTTTTTCATTTCATGATAAATTCGGGTTTTTTTTTTGGCAAATTGCTAGTCTAATTCGATTGGAATCTAGCTAATGAAAAGTGGTTTTTGATTTCATGATAACCTCGGGCTTGTTCTTTTTGACGAATTACTAGTCTAAATAGATTGGAATCCAGCAAATGAAAAGTGGTTTTTGATTTCATGATAACTTCGGGTTTGATCGTTTTTGGCGAATTACTAGTCTAATTCGATTGGAATCCAGATAATGAAAAGTGGTTCTTGATTTCATGATAACTTCGAGTTTGTTCGTTTTTGCCGAATTGCTAGTCTAAATAGATTGGGATCCAGCTAATGAAAAGTGGTTTTTGATATCATGATAACTTTGGGTTTGTTCATTTTTCTCAAATTGCTAGTCTAATTCGATTGGAATCGAGCCAATGAAAAGTGGTTTTTGATTTAATGATAATTTCGGGTTTGTTCGTTTTAAAGCGAATGGCTAGTCTAATTCGGTTGGAATCGAGCCAATGAAAAGTGGTTTTTGATTTCATGATAACTTCGGGTTCCTTCATTTTTTGGGAATTGCGAGTCTAAATCGCCTGGAATCGATCAAATGAATTGTGGTTTTTCATTTCATGATAAATTCGGGTTTTTTTTGGCGAATTGCTAGTCTAATTCGATTGGAATCTAGCTAATGAAAAGTGGTTTTTAATTTCATGATAACTTCCGGATTGTTCTTTTTGACGAATTGCTAGTCGTAATCGATTGGAATCCAACAAATGAAAACTGGTTTTTGATTTCATGATAACTTCGGGGTTGATCGTTTTTGATGAATTGCTAGTCTAATTCGATTGGAATCTAGATAATGAAAAGTGGTTCTTGATTTCATGATAACTTCGGGTTTGTTCGTTTTTGCCGAATTGCTAGTCTAAATAGATTGGAATCCAGCGAACGAAAAGTGGTTTTTGTTTTCATGACAACTTCGGGTTTGTTCGTTTTTCGCGAATTGCTAGTCTAAATCGACTGGAATCGAGCCAATGAAAAGTGGTTTTTGATTTCATGATAACTTTGGGTTTGTTCATTTTTGGTGAACTGCTAGTCTAATTCGATTGGAATCGAGCCAATGAAAAGTGGTTTTTCATTTCATGATGAATTCATATTTGTTCGTTTCGGCGAATTCCTAGTCTAATTGATTAGAATCTAGCTAACGAAAAGTGGTTCTTGATTTCATGATAACTTCGGGTGTGTTCATTTTTGGCGAATTGCTAGTTTAATAGATTGGAATCCGGCTAATGAAAAGTGGTTTTTCCTTTCATCATAACTTCGGGTTTGTTCGTTTTTCGCGAATTGCTAGTCTAAATCGATTGGAATCGAGCCAAGGAAAAGCGTTTTTCATTTCATGATAACTTCGGGTTTTTTCATTTTTGGCGAATTGCGAGTTTAAATCGACTGGAATCGATCAAATGAAAT
>NW_019252116.1:13949-80001 GCF_002742605.1 Olea europaea var. sylvestris | reverse complement strand
ATTGCTTGTCTAAATAGATTGGAATCCAGCAAATGAAAAGTTGTTTTTGATTTCAAGATAACTTCGGGTTTGATCGTTTTTGGCGAATTGGTGGTCTAATTCGATTGGAATCTAGATAATGAAAAGTGGTTCTTGATTTCATGATAACGTCGGGTTTGTTCGTTTTTGCCGAATTGCTAGTCTAAATAGATTGGAATCCAGCGAACGAAAAGTGGTTTTTGATTTCATGATAACTTCGGGTTTGTTCGTTTTTCGCGAATTGCTAGTCTAATTCGATTGGAATCGAGCCAAGGAAAAGCGGTTTTTCATTTCATTATAACTTCGGGTTTTTTCATTTTTGGCGAATTGCGAGTTTAAATCGACTGGAATCGATCAAATGAAATGTGGTTTTTCATTTCATGATAAATTCAGGTTTTATTTTTTGGCGAATTGCTAGTCTAATTCGATTGGAATCGAGCCAAGGAAAAGCGGTTTTTCATTTCATTATAACTTCGGGTTTTTTCATTTTTGGCGAATTGCGAGTTTAAATCGACTGGAATCGATCAAATGAAATGTGGTTTTTCATTTCATGATAAATTCAGGTTTTATTTTTTGGCGAATTGCTAGTCTAATTCGATTGGAATCGAGCCAAGGAAAAGCGGTTTTTCATTTCATTATAACTTCGGGTTTTTTCATTTTTGGCGAATTGCGAGTTTAAATCGACTGGAATCGATCAAATGAAATGTGGTTTTTCATTTCATGATAAATTCAGGTTTTATTTTTTGGCGAATTGCTAGTCTAATTCGATTGGAATCTAGCTAATGAAAATTGGTTTTTGATTTTATGATAACTTCGGGTTTGTTCGTTTTTGGCGAATTGCTAGTCTAAATAGATTGGAATCCAACTAATGAAAAATTGTTTTAGAGTTCATGATAACTTCAGGTTTGTTCGTTTTTTGCGAATTGCTAGTCTAATTCGATTGGAATCGAGCCAATGAAAAGTGGTTTTTGATTTCACGATAACTTCGGGTTTGTTCATTTTTCGTGAATTGCTAGTCTAATTCAATTGGAATCTAGCCGATGAAAAGTGGTTTTTGATTTCATGATAACTTCGAGTTTTTTTCATTTTTGGCGAATTGCTAGTCTAAATCGACTGGAATCGATCAAATGAAATGTGGTTTTTCATTTCATGATAAATTCGGGTTTGTTCTTTTTGGCGAATTGCTAGTCTAATTCGATTGGAATCTAGCTAATGAAAAGTGGTTTTTGATTTCATGATAACTTCGGGTTTGATCGTTTTCGACGAATTGCTAGTCTTAATCGATTGGAATCAAGACAATGAAAAGTCGTATTTCATTTCATGATAACTTCGGGTTTGTTCGTTTTTGGGGAATTGCTAGTCTTAATCGATTGGAATCGAAACAATGAAAAGTCGTATTTCATTTCATGATACCTTCGGGTTTGTTCATTTTTGGGGAATTGCTAGTCTAATTCGATTGGAATCGAGCCAATGAAAATTGGTTTTTCATTTCATGATGAATTCCTATTTGTTCATTTTGGTGAATTGCTAGTCTAATTCGATTGGAATCTATCTAATGAAAAGTGATTTTTGATTTCCTGATAACTTTGAGTCTGTTCGTTTTTGGCGAATTGCTAGTCTAATTCCATTGTAATCGACCAAATGAAAAGTTGTTTTTAATTTCATGATAACTTCGGGTTTGTTCATTTTTGGCGAATTGCCAGTCTAATTCGATTGGAATCGAGCCACTAAAAAGTGGTTTTTGAGTTCATGATAACTTCGGGTTTGTTTTTTTTTTTTTGGCGAGTTGCTAGTCTAATTCGATTGGAATCTAGATAATGAAAAGTGGTTCTTAATTTCATGATAACTTCGGGTTTGTTCATTTTTGCCGAATTGCTAGTCTAAATAGATTGGAATCCAGCGAACGAAAAGTGGATTTTGATTTCATGACAACTTCGGGTTTGTTCGTTTTTCGCGAATTGCTAGTCTAAATCGACTGGAATCGAGCCAATGAAAAGTGGTTTTTGATTTCATGATAACTTTGGGTTTGTTCATTTTTGGTGAACTGCTAGTCTAATTCGATTGGAATCGAGCCAATGAAAAGTGTTTTTTCATTTCATGATGAATTCATATTTGTTCGTTTCGGCGAATTGCTGGTCTAATTGATTGGAATCTAGCTAACGAAAAGTGGTTCTTGATTTCATGATAACTTCGGGTGTGTTCATTTTTGGCGAATTGCTAGTTTAATAGATTGGAATCCGGCTAATGAAAAGTGGTTTTTGCTTTCAGCATAACTTCGGGTTTGTTCGTTTTTCGCGAATTGCTAGTCTAATTCGATTGGAATCGAGCCAAGGAAAAGCGGTTTTTCAATTCATTATAACTTCGGGTTTTTTCATTTTTGGCGAATTGCGAGTTTAAATCGGCAGGAATCGATCAAATGAAATGTGGTTTTTCATTTCATGATAAATTCAGGTTTTATTTTTTGGCGAATTGCTAGTCTAATTCGATTGGAATCTAGCTAATGAAAAGTGGTTTTTGATTTTATGATAACTTCGGGTTCGTTCGTTTTTGGCGAATAGCTAGTCTAAATAGATTGGAATCCAACTAATGAAAAGTGGTTTTTGAGTTCATGAGAACTTCAGGTTTGTTCGTTTTTCGCGAATTGCTAGTCTAATTCGATTGGAATCGAGCCAATGAAAAGTGGTTTTTGATTTCACGATAACTTCGGGTTTGTTCATTTTTCATGAATTGCTAGTCTAATTCAATTGGAATCGAGCCGATGAAAAGTGGTTTTTGATTTCATGATAACTTCGAGTTTTTCATTTTTGGCAAATTGCTAGTCTAAATCGACTGGAATCGATCAAATGAAATGTGGTTTTTCATTTCATGATAAATTCGGGTTTGTTCTTTTTGGCGAATTGCAAGTCTAATTCGATTGGAATCTAGCTAATGAAAAGTGGTTTTTGATTTCATGATAACTTCGGGTTTGATCGTTTTCGACGAATTGCTAGTCTTAATCGATTGGAATCAAGACAATGAAAAGTCGTATTTCATTTCATGATAACTTCGGGTTTGTTCGTTTTTGGGGAATTGCTAGTCTTAATCGATTGGAATCGAAACAATGAAAAGTCATATTTCATTTCATGATAACTTCGGGTTTGTTCATTTTTGGGGAATTGCTAGTCTAATTCGATTGGAATCGAGCCAATGAAAATTGGTTTTTCATTTCATGATGAATTCATATTTGTTCGTTTCGGCGAATTGCTAGTCTAATTGATTGGAATCTAGCTAACGAAAAGTGGTTCTTGATTTCATTATAACTTCGGGTGTGTTCATTTTTGGCGAATTGCTAGTTTAATAGATTGGAATCCGGCTAATGAAAAGTGGTTTTTGCTTTCATCATAACTTGGGGTTTGTTCGTTTTTCACGAATTGCTAGTCTAATTCGATTGGAATCGAGCCAATGAAAAGTGGTTTTTCATTTCATGATGAATTCATATTTGTTCGTTTCGGCGAATTGCTAGTCTAATTGATTGGAATCTAGCTAACGAAAAGTGGTTCTTGATTTCATTATAACTTCGGGTGTGTTCATTTTTGGCGAATTGCTAGTTTAATAGATTGGAATCCGGCTAATGAAAAGTGGTTTTTGCTTTCATCATAACTTGGGGTTTGTTCGTTTTTCACGAATTGCTAGTCTAATTCGATTGGAATCGAGCCAAGGAAAAGCGGTTTTTCATTTCATTATAACTTCGGGTTTTTTCATTTTTAGCGAATTGCGAGTTTAAATCGACTGGAATCGATCAAATGAAATGTGGTTTTTCATTTCATGATAAATTCAGGTTTTATTTTTTGGCGAATTGCTAGTCTAACTCGATTGGAATCGAGCCAATGAAAAGTGGTTTTTGATTTCACGATACCTTCGGGTTTGTTCTTTTTTCATGAATTGCTAGCCTAATTCAATTGGAATCAAGCCGATGAAAAGTGGTTTTTGATTTCATGATAACTTCGAGTTTTTTCATTTTTGGCGAATTGCTAGTCTAATTCGATTGGAATCGAGCCAATGAAAAGTGGTTTTTGATTTCACGATAACTTCGGGTTTGTTCATTTTTCATGAATTGCTAGCCTAATTCAATTGGAATCAAGCCGATGAAAAGTGGTTTTTGATTTCATGATAACTTCGAGTTTTTTCATTTTTGGCGAATTGCTAGTCTAAATCGACTGGAATCGATCAAATGAAATGTGGTTTTTCATTTCATGATAAATTTGGGTTTGTTCTTTTTGGCGAATTGCTAGTCTAATTCGATTGGAATCCAGGTAATGAAAAGTGGTTTTTGATTTCATGATAACTTCGGGTTTGATCGTTTTCGACGAATTGCTAATCTTAATCGATTGGAATCAAGAAAATGAAAAGTCGTATTTCATTTCATGATAACTTCGGGTTTGTTCGTTTTTGGGGAATTGCTAGTCTTGATCGATTGGAATCGAAACAATGAAAAGTCGTATTTCATTTCATGATAACTTTGAGTTTGTTCATTTTTGGGGAATTGCTAGTCTAATTCGATTGGAATCGAGCCAATGAAAAGTGGTTTTTCATTTCATGATGAATTCCTATTTGTTCATTTTGGTGAATTGCTAGTCTAATTCGATTGGAATCTATCTAATGAAAAGTGATTTTTGATTTCATGATAACTTTGAGTCTGTTCGTTTTTGGCGAATTGCTAGTCTAATTCCATTGTAATCGACCAAATGAAAAGTTGTTTTTGATTTCATGATAACTTCGGGTTTGTTCATTTTTGGCGAATTGCTAGTCTAATTCGATTGGAATCGAGCCACTAAAAAGTGGTTTTTGAGTTCATGATAACTTCGGGTTTGTTTTTTTTTTTTGGCGAGTTGCTAGTCTAATTCGATTGGAATCTAGCAAATGAAAAGTGGTTCTTGATTTCATGATAACTTCGGGTTTGTTCATTTTTCGCGAATTGCTAGTCTAAATAGATTGGAATCCGGCTAATGAAAATTGGTTTTTGACTTCATCATAACTTCGGGTTTGTTCATTTTTCGCAAATTGCTAGTCTAATTAGATTGGAATCGAGCCAATGAGAAGCTGTTTTTCATTTCATGATAACTTCAAGTTTTTTCATTTTTGGCGAATTGCGAGTCTCAATCGACTAGAATCGATCAAATGAACTGTGGTTTTCATTTCATGATAAATTCGGGTTTGTTCTTTTTGGTGAATTGGTAGTCTAATTCTATTGGAATCTAGCTAATGAAAAGTGATTTTTGATTTCATGATAACTTCAGGCTTATTCTTTTTGATGAATTGCTTGTCTAAATAGATTGGAATCCAGCAAATGAAAAGTTGTTTTTGATTTCAAGATAACTTCGGGTTCGATCGTTTTTGGCGAATTGGTAGTCTAATTCGATTGGAATCTAGCTAATGAAAAGTGGTTTTTGATTTCATGATAACTTCGGGCTTGTTCTTTTTGACGAATTGCTAGTCTAAATATATTGGAATCCAGCAAATGAAAATTGGCTTTTGATTTGATGATAACTTCGAGTTCGATCGTTTTTGGCGAATTGCTAGTCTAAATCGATTGGAATCGAGACAATGAAAAGTGGTATTTCATTTCATGATAACTTCGGGTTTGTTCGTTTTCGGAGAATTGCTAGTCTAAATAGATTGGAATCCAGCTAATGAAAAGTGGTTTTTGATTTCATGATAACATCGGGATTGTTCATTTTTCGCGAATTGCTAGTCTAATTCTATTGGAATCGAGCCAATGAAAAGTGGTTTTTGAATTCATGATAACTTCGGGTTCGTTCATTTTTGGCAAACTCTAGTCTAATTCGATTGGAATCGAGCCAATGAAAAGTGGTTTTTCATTTCATGATGAATTCATATTTGTTCGTTTCGACGAATTGGTAGTCTAATTGATTGGAATCTAGCTAACGAAAAGTGGTTCTTGATTTCATGATAACTTCGGGTTTGTTCATTTTTGGCGAATTTCTAGTTTAATAGATTGGAATCCGGCTAATGAAAAGTGGTTTTTGCTTTCATCATAACTTCGGGTTTGTTCATTTTTCGCGAATTGCTAGTCTAATTCGATTGGAATCGAGCCAAGGAAAATAGGCTTTTAATTTCATGATAACTTCAGGTTTTTTCATTTTTGGCGAATTGCGAGTCAAAATCGACTGGAGTCGATCAAATGAAATGTGGTTTTTCATTTCATGATAAATTCAGGTTTTATTTTTTGGCGAATTACTAGTCTAATTTGATTGGAATCTAGCTAATGAAAAGTGGTTTTTGATTTCATGATAACCTCAGGCTTGTTCTTTTTGACGAATTGCTAGTCAAAATAGATTGGAATCCAGCAAATGAAAAGTGGTTTTTGATTTCATGATAACTTCCGGTTTGATCGTTTTCGACGAATTGCTAGTCTTAATCGATTGGAATCGAGACAATGAAAAGCCGTATTTCATTTCATGATAAATTCGGGTTTGTTCGTTTTTGGGGAATTGCTAGTCTAATTCAATTGGAATCGAGCCAATGAAAAGTTGTTTTTTATTTCATGATGAATTCCTATTTGTTCGTTTTAGCGAATTGCTAGTCTAATTCGATGGGAATCGAGCCACTAAAAAGTGGTTTTTGAGTTCATGATAACTTCGGGTGTGTTCATTTTTGGCGAATTGCGAGTTTAAATCGACTGGAATCGAGCCAATGAAAAGTTGTTTTTGATTTCATGATAACTTCGGGTGTGTTCATTTTTGGCGAATTGCGAGTTTAAATCGACTGGAATCGAGCCAATGAAAAGTTGTTTTTGATTTCATGATAACTTCGGGTGTGTTCATTTTTGGCGAATTGCGAGTTTAAATCGACTGGAATCGAGCCAATGAAAAGTTGTTTTTGATTTCATGATAACTTCGGGTGTGTTCATTTTTGGCGAATTGCGAGTTTAAATCGACTGGAATCGAGCCAATGAAAAGTTGTTTTTGATTTCATGATAACTTCGGGTGTGTTCATTTTTGGCGAATTGCTAGTCTAATTCGATTGGAATCGAGCCACTAAAAAGTGGTTTTTGAGTTCATGATAACTTCGGGTTTTTTTTTGGCAAATTGCTAATCTAATTCGATTGGGATCTAGCTAATGAAAAGTGGTTCTTGATTTCATGATAACTTTTGGTTTGTTCATTTTTGACGAATTGCTAGTCTAAATAGATTGCAATCCGGCTAATGAAAAGTGGTTTTTGCTTTCATCATAACTTCGGGTCTGTTCGTTTTTGGGGAATTGCTAGTCTAAATTGATTGGAATCCAGCTAATGAAAAGTGGTTTTTGATTTCATGATAACTTCAGGATTGTTCATTTTTCGCGAACAGCTAGTCTAATTCGATTGGAATTGAGCCAATGAAAAGTGGTTTTTGATTTCATGATAACTTCGGATTTGTTCGTTTTTCGCGAATTGCTAGTCTAATTCGATTAGAATCGAGCCAATGAAATGTGGTTTTTCATTTAATGATAACTTCGGGTTTGTTCATTTTTGGTGAATTGCTAGTCTAAATTGATTGGAATCCAGCTAATGAAAAGTGGTTTTTGATTTCATGATAACTTCAGGATCGTTCATTTTTCGCGAACTGCTAGTCTAATTCGGTTGGAATCGAGCCAATGAAAAGTGGTTTTTGATTTCATGATAACTTCGGATTTGTTCGTTTTTCGCGAATTGCTAATCTAATTCGATTGGAATCGAGCCAATGAAAAGTTGTTTTTGATTTCATGATAACTTCGGGTTTTTTCATTTTTGGCGAATTGCGAGTCTAAATCGACTGAAATCGATCAAATGAAATGTGGTTTTTCATTTCATGATAAATTCGGGTTTGTTCTTTTTGGCGAATTGCTAGTCTAATTCGATTGGAATCTAGCTAATGGAAATTGGTTTTTGATTTCATGATAACTTCAGGTTTGTTATTTTTGACGAATTGCTAGTCTAAATAGATTGGAATCTAGCAAATGAAAATTTGTTTTTGATTTCATGATAACTTCGGGTTTGATCGTTTTTGGCGAATTGCTAGTCTAAATCGATTGGAATCGAGACAATGAAAAGTGGTATTTCATTTCACGATAACTACGTGTTTGTTCATTTTTGGAGAATTGCTCATCTAAATAGATTGGATTCCAGCTAATGAAAAGTTGTTATAGATTCCATGATAACTTCGGGATTGTTCATTTTTCGTGAATCGCTAGCTCAATTCGATTAGAATCGAGCCAATGAAAAGTGGTTTTTGATTTTGTGATAACTTCGGGTTTGTTTATTTTTGGCGAATTGTTAGTCTAATTCGGTTGGAATCGAGCCAACGAAAAGTTGTTTTTGATTTCCTGATAACTTCAAGTCTGTTCGTTTTTGACGAATTGCTAGTCTAATTCCATTGTAATCGAGCCAATGAAAAGTTGTTTTTGGTTTCATGATAAATTTGGATTTGTTCATTTTTGACGAATTGTTAGTCTAATTCGATTGGAATCGAGCAACTAAAAAGTTGTTTTTGAGTTCATGATAACTTCGGGTTTGTTTTTTTTGAAGAATTACTTGTCTAATTCGATTGGAATCTAGATAATGAAAAGTGGTTCTTGATTTCATGATAACTTCAGGTCTGTTCATTTTTGGCGAATTGCTAGTCTAAATAGATTGGAATCTAGCTAATGAAAAGTGATTTTTGATTTCATCATAACTTCGGGGTTGTTCGTTTTTCTTGAATTTCTACTCTAATTCGATTGGAATCGAGCCAATGAAAAGCAGTCTTTCATTTCATGATAACTTCGGGGTTTTTTTATTTTTGGCGAATTGCGAGTCTAAATCGACTAGAATCGACCAAATGAAATGTGGTTTTTCATTTCATGATAAATTCGGGTTTGTTCTTTTTTGTGAATTGCTAGTCTAATTCGATTGGAATGGTTTTTGATTTCATTATAACTTCGGGCTTGTTCTTTTTGACGAATTGCTAGTCTAAATAGATTGGAATCCAGCAAATGAAAAGTGATTTTTGATTTCATGATAACTTCGGGTTTGATCGTTTTTGGCGAATTGCTAGTCTAAATCGATTGGAATCGAGCCAATGAAATGTGGTATTTCATTTCATGACAACTTCGGGTTTGTTCGTTTTTGGTGAATTGCTAGTCTAAATAGATTGGAATCCAGCAAATGAAAAGTGGTTTTTGATTTCATGATAACTTCGGGTTTGTTCATATTTTGCGAATTGCTAGTCTAATTCGATTGGAATCGAGCCAATGAAAAGTGGTTCTTAATTTCATGATAACTTCGGATTTTTCATTTTTGACGAATTGCGAGTCTAAATCGACTAGAATCGATCAAATGAAATGTGGTTTTTCATTTCATGATAAATTCGGGTTTGTTCTTTTTGGCGAATTGCAAGTCTACTTCGATTGGAATCTAGCTAATTAAAAGTGGTTTTTGATTTCATGATAACTTCGGGTTGGTCTTTTTGACGAATTGCTAGTCTAAATAGATTGGAATCCAGCAAATGAAAAGTGGTTTTTGATTTCATGATAACTTCGGGTTTAATCATTTTTGGCGAATTGCTAGTCTAAATCGGTTGGAATCGAGACAATGAAAAGTGGTATTTTATTTCATGATAACTTTGGGTTTGTTCGTTTTTGGAGAATTGCTAGTCTAAATGGATTGGAATCCAGCTAATGAAAAGTAGTTTTTGATTTCGTGATAACTTCGGGATTGTTCATTTTTCGTTAATCGCTAGACTAATTCGATTGGAATCGAGCCAATGAAAAGTGGTTTTTGATTTCGTGACAACTCAGGGTTTGTTCGTTTTTGGCAAATTGCTAGTCTAATTCGATTGGAATTGAGCCAACGAAAAGTGGTTTTTCATTTCATGATGAATTCGGATTTGTTCGTTTTGGCGAATTGTTAGTCTAATTCGATTGGAATCTTGCTAAGGAAAAGTGGTTTTTGAGTTCCTAAAAACTTCGAATCCGTTCGTTTTTGGTGAATTGCTCGTCTAATTCCATTGTAATCGAGGCAATGAGAAGTTGTTTTTGATTTCATGGTAACTTCGGGTTTGTTCATTTTTGGAGAATTGCTAGTCTAATTCGATTGGAATGGAGCCACTAAAAAGTGGTTTTTGAGTTCAAGATAACTTGGGTCAGTTTTTTTTTTTGCGAATTGCTAGTCTAATTCGATTGGAATCTAGATAATGAAAAGTGGTTCTTGATTTCATGATAACTTCGGGTTTGTTTGTTTTTGGCGAATTGCAAGTCCAAATAGACTGGAATCCAGCTAATGAAAAGTGGTTTTTGATTTCGTCATAACTTCGGGTTTTTTTTCGCAAATTGCTAGTCTAATTCGATTTTAATTGAGCCGCTGAAAAGCAGTTTTTCATTTCATGATAACTTCGGGTTTTTTCATTTTTGGTGAATTGCGAGTCTAAATCGTTTGGAATCGATCAAACGAAAAATGGTTTTTCATTTAATGATAAATTCGGGTTTGTTCTTTTTGGCGAATTGCTAGTCTAATTCGATTGGAATCTAGCTAATGAAAAGTGGTTTTTGATTTCATGATAACTTCGGGTATGTTCTTTTTGTAGAATTGCTAGTCTAAATGGATTGGAATCCAGCAAATGAAAAGTGATTTTTGATTTCGTGATAACTTCGGGTTTGATCGTTTTTGGCGAATTGCCAGTCTAAATCGATTGGAATCGAGCCGATGAAAAGTGGTATTTCATTTCATGATAACTTCGAGTTTGTTCGTTTTTCGTGAATTGCTAGTCTAAATAGATTGGAATCCAGCTAATGAAAAGTGGTTTTTGATTTCATGTTAACTTCGGGATTGTTCACTTTTTGCGAATTGGTAGTCTAATTCCATTGGAATCGAGTTAATGAAAAGTGGTTTTGGATTTCATGATAACTTCGGGTTTGTTCGTTTTTCATGAATTGCTAGTCTAATTCGATTGGAATCGAGCCAATGAAAAGTGGTTTTTGATTTCATGATAACTTCGGGTTTTTTCATTTTTGGCGAATTGGGAGTCTAAATCGGCTAGAATCGATCAAATGAAATGTGGTTTTTCATTTCATGATAAATTCGGGTTTGTTCTTTTTAATGAATTGCTAGTATAAATAGATTGGAATCTAGCAAATGAAAAGTGGTTTTTGATTTCATGATAACTTCGGGTTTGTTCGTTTTTCATGAATTGCTAGTCTAATTCGATTGGAATCGAGCCAACGAAAAGTGGTTTTTCATTTCATGATAAATTCGGGTTTGTTCTTTTTGGTGAATTGCTAGTCTAATTCGATTGGAATCTAGCTAATGAAAAGTGATTTTTGATTTCATGATAACTTCGGGTTTGTTCTTTTTAATGAATTGCTAGTATAAATAGATTGGAATCTAGCAAATGAAAAGTGGTTTTTGATTTCATGATAACTTCGGGTTTGATCGTCTTTGGCGAATTGCTATTCTAAATCGATTGGAATCTAGACAATGAAAAGTCGTATTTCATTTCATGATAACTTCGGGTTTGTTCGTTTTTTGAGAATTGCTAGTCTAAATAGATTGGAATCCAGCTAATGAAATGTGATTTTTGATTTCATGATAACTTCAGGATTGTTCATTTTTCATGAATTGGTAGTCTAATTCGATTGGAATCGAGCCAATGAAAAGTGGTTTTTGATTCATGATAACTTCGGGTCTGTTCGTTATTGGCGAATTGCTAGTCTAATTCGATTAGAATCTAGCTAATGAAAAGTGGATTTTGATTTCATTATAACTTCGGGCTTGTTCTTTTTAATGAATTGCTAGTCTAAATAGATTGGAATCCAGCAAATGAAAAGTGGTTTTTGATTTCATGATAACTTCGAGTTTGATCGTTTTTGGCGAATTGCTAGTCTAATTCGATTAGAATCTAGCTAATGAAAAGTGGATTTTGATTTCATTATAACTTCGGGCTTGTTCTTTTTAATGAATTGCTAGTCTAAATAGATTGGAATCCAGCAAATGAAAAGTGGTTTTTGATTTCATGATAACTTCGAGTTTGATCGTTTTTGGCGAATTGCTAGTCTAATTCGATTGGAATCGAGCCAATGAAAAGTGGTTTTTGATTTCATGATAACTTCGAGTTTGATCGTTTTTGGCGAATTGCTAGTCTAAATCGATTGGAATCGAGCCAATGAAAAGTGGTATTTCATTTCATGATAACTTCGAGTTTGTTTGTTTTAGGTGAATTGCTAGTCTAAATAGATTGGAATTCAGCTAATGAAAAGTGGTTTTTGATTTCATGATAACTTCGGGATTGTTCTATTTTTGGCGAATTGCTAGTCTAATTCGATTGGAATCAAGCCAACGAAAAGTGGTTTTTCATTTCATGATGAAGTCATATTTGTTCGCTTTGGCGTATTGCTAGTCTAATTCGATCGGAATCTAGCTAATGAAAAGTGGTTTTTGATTTCCTGATAACTTCGAGTCTGCTCGTTTTTTGGCGAATCGCTAGTCTAATGCCATTGTAATCGAGCCAATGAAAAGTTGTTTTTGATTTCATGATAACTTCGGGTTTTTTATTATTTTTGGCGAATTGCTAGTCTTATTCGATTGGAACCGAGCCACTAAAAAGTTGTTTTTGAGTTCATAATAACTTCGGGTTTGTTTTTTTTGAAGAATTTCTAGTCTAATTCGATTGGAATCTAGATAATGAAAAGTGGTTCTTGATTTCAGGATAACTTCGGGTTTGTTCATTTTTGGCGAATTGCTAGTCTAAATAGATTGGAATCTAGCTAATGAAAATTAGTTTTTGATTTCATCATAACTTCGGGGTTGTTCGTAGTTCGCGAATTGCTACTCTAATTCAATTGGAATTGAGCCAATGAAAAGCGGTTTTTCATTTCATGATAACTTCGGGTTTTTTCATTTTTGGCGAATTGTGAGTCTAAATCGACCGGAATCGACCAAATGAAATGTGGTTTTTCATTTCATGATAAATTTGGGTTTGTTCTTTTTGGCGAATTGCTAGTCTAAATCGATTGGAATCAAGCCAATGAAAAGCGGTTTTTCATTTAATGATAACTTCAGGTTTGTTCGTTTTTGGTGAATTGCTAGTCTAAATAGATTGGAATCCAGCTAACAAAAAGTGGTTTTTGATTTCATGTTAACTTAGGGATTGCTCTATTTTTGCGAATTGCTAGTCTAATTCGATTGGAATTGAGCCAATGAAAAGTGGTTTTTGATTTCATGATAACTTCGGGTTTGATCGTTTTTGGCAAATTGCTTGTCTAAATCGATTGGAATCGGGCTAATGAAAAGCGGTATTTCATTTCATGATAACTTCGGGTTTGTTCATTTTTGGTGAATTGCTAGTCTAAATAGATTGGAATCCAGCTAATGAAAAGTGGTTTTTGATTTCATGATAACTTCGGGATTGTTAAATTTTTACGAATTGCTAGTCTAATTCGATTGGAATCGAGCCAATGAAAAGTGGTTTTTGATTTCATGATAACTTCAGGTTTGTTCGTTTTTCGCGAATTGCTAGTCTAATTCGATTGGAATCGATCCAATGAAAAGTGGTTTTTGATTTCACGATAACTTCGGGTTTTTTCATTTTTGGTGAATTGCGAGTCTAAATCGACTGGAATCGATCAAAGGAAATGTGGTTTTTCATTTCTTCGCAAATTCAGGTTTGCTCTTTTTTGCGATTTGCTAGTCTAATTCGATTGGAATCTAGCTAATGAAAAGTGGTTTTTGATATCATGATAACTTCGTGTTTGTTCTTTTTGACGAATTGCTAGTCTAAATAGATTGGAATCTAGCAAATGAAAAGTGATTTTTGATTTCATGATAACTTCGGGTTTGATCATTTTTGGCGAATTGCTAGTCTAAATCGATTGGAATCAAGACATTGAAAAGTGGTATTTCATTTCATGTTAACTTCGGGTTTGTTCGTTTTGGGAGAATTGCTAGTCTAAATTGATTGGAATAGGGCTAATGAAAAGTAGTTTTTGATTTCATGATAACTTCGGGATTGTTCATTTTTCGTGAATTGCTAGCCTAATTCGATTGGAATCGAGCCAACGAAAAGTGGTTTTTGATTTCGTGACAACTTCGGGTTTGTTCGTTTTTGACGAATTGCTATTCTAATTTGATTGGAATCGAGCCAACGAACAGTGGTTTTCCATTTCATGATGAATTCATATTTGTTCGTTTTGGCGAATTGCTAGTCTAATTCGATTGGAATCTAGCTAATGAAAAGTGGTTTTTGATTTCCTAAAAACTTCGAGTCTGTTCGTTTTTGGCGAATTGCTAGTGTAATTCCATTGTAATCAAGCCAATGAAAAGTTGTTTTTGATTTCATGATAACTTCGGGTTTGTTCATTTTTGGCGAATTGCTAGTCTAATTCGATTGGAATCGAGCCACTAAAAATTGGTTTTTGAGTTCATGATAACTTCGGGCCTGTTTTGTTTTGTGAATTGCTAGTCTAATTCAATTGGAATCCAGCTAATGAAAAGTGGTTTTTGATTTCATCATAACTTCGGGTTTGTTCATTTTTCGCGAATTGCTAGTCTAATTCGATTGGAATCGAGCCAATGAAAAGCGGTTTTCCATTTCATGATAACTTCGGATTTTTTCATTTTTGACGAATTGCGAGTCTAAATCGGCTAGAATCGATCAAATGAAATGTGGTTTTTCATTTCATGATAAATTCGGGTTTGTTCTCTTTGGCAAATTGCTAGTCTAATTCGATTGGAATCTAACTAATGAAAAGTGGTTTTTGATTTCATGATAACTTCGGGTATGTTCTTTTTGTAGAATTGCTAGTCTAAATAGATTGGAATCCAGCAAATGAAAAGTGGTTTTTGATTTCATGATAACTTTGGGTTTGATCGTTTTTGGCGAATTGCTAGTCTAAATCAATTTGAATCGAGCCAATGAAAAGTGGAATTTCATTTCATGATAACTTCGGGTTTGTTCGTTTTTGGAGAATTGCTAGGCTAAATAGATTGGAATCCTGCTAATGAAAAGTGGTTTTTGATTTCATGATAACTTCGAGATTGTTCATTTTTCGTGAATTGCTAGTCAAATTCGATTGGAATCGAGCCAATGAAAAGTGGTTTTGGATTTCTTAATAATTTCGGGTTTGTTCATTTTTGGTGAATTGCTAGTCTAATTCGATTGGAATCTAGCCAATGAAAAGTGGTTTTTGATTTCATGATAACTTCAGGTTTTGTCTTTTCGACGAATTGCTAGTCTAAATAGATTGGAATCCAACAAATGAAAAGTGGTTTTTGATTTCATGATAACTTCGGGTTTGATCGTCTTTGGCGAATTGCTAGTCTAATTCGATTGGAATCTAGATAATGAAAAGTTGTTCTTGATTTCATGATAACTTCGGGTTTGTTCTTTTTGGCGAATTGCTAGTCTATATAGATTGAAATCCAGCTAATGAAAAGTGGTTTTTCATTTCATTGTAACTTCGGGTTTGTTCGTTTTTCGCGGATTGGTAGTCTAATTCGATTTGAATCGAGCCAATGAAGAGTGGTTTTTGATTTAATGATAACTTCGAGTTTGTTCATTTTTCGCGAATTGCTAGTCTAATTCGATTGGAATCGAGCCAATGAAAAGTAGTTTTTGATTTCTTGATAACTTCGGGTTTGTCCATTTTTGGCGAATTGCTAGTCTAATTCGATTGGAATCGAGCCAATGAAAAGTAGTTTTTGATTTCTTGATAACTTCGGGTTTGTCCATTTTTGGCGAATTGCTAGTCTAATTCGATTGGAATCGAGCCAATGAAAAGTAGTTTTTGATTTCTTGATAACTTCGGGTTTGTCCATTTTTGGCGAATTGCTAGTCTAATTCGATTGGAATCGAGCCAATGAAAAGTAGTTTTTGATTTCTTGATAACTTCGGGTTTGTCCATTTTTGGCGAATTGCTAGTCTAATTCGATTGGAATCGAGCCAATGAAAAGTAGTTTTTGATTTCTTGATAACTTCGGGTTTGTCCATTTTTGGCGAATTGCTAGTCTAATTCGATTGGAATCGAGCCAATGAAAAGTGGTTTTTGATTTCATGATAACTTCGGGTTAGATTGTCTTTGGCGAATTGCTAGTCTAATTCGATTGGAATCTAGATAATGAAAAGTTGTTCTCGATTTCATGATAACTTCGGGGGCGTTCATTTTTGGCGAATTGCTAGTCTAAATAGATTGGAATCTAGCTAATGAAAAGTGGTTTTTCATTTCATTGCAACTTCGGGTTTGTTCGTTTTTCGCGAATTGCTAGTCTAATTCGATTGGAATCGAGCAAATGAAAAGTGGTTTTTGATTTCATGATAACTTCGGGTTTGTTCGTTTTTCGCGAATTGCTAGTCTAATTCGATTGGAATCGAGCCATTGAAAAGCGGTTTTTCATTTCATGATAACTTCGTGTTTTTTCGTTTTTGGCGAATTGCAAGTCTAAATCGACTGGAATCGATCAAATGAAATGTGGGTTTTCATTTCATGATAAATTTAGGTTTTTTTTTTTTTGGCGAATTGCTAGTCTAATTCGATTCGAATCTAGCTAATGAAAAGTGGTTTTTGATTTCGTGATAACCTTGGGCTTGTTCTTTTTGATGGATTGCTAGTCTAAATAGATTGGAATCCAGCAAATGAAAAGTGGTTTTTGATTTCATGAAAACTTCGGGTTTGTTCATTTTTGGCGAATTGCTAGTCTAAATAGATTGGAATCCAGCTAATGAAAAGTGGTTTTTCATTTCATTGTAACTTCGGGTTTGTTCGTTTTTCGCGAATTGCTAGTCTAATTTGAATGGAATCGAGCCAATGAAGAGTGGTTTTGATTTAATGATAACTTCGAGTTTGTTCATTTTTCGCGAATTGCTAGTCTAATTCGATTGGAATCGAGCCAATGAAAAGTGATTTTTGATTTCATGATAACTTCGGGTTTTTTCATTTTTGGCAAATTGCTAGTCTAAATTGACTGGAATCGATCTAATGAAATGTGGTTTTTCATTTCATGAAAAATTCGGGTTTGTTCTTTTTGGTGAATTGCTAGTCTAATTCGATTGGAATCTAGTTAATGAAAAGTGGTTTTTGATTTCATGATAACTTCGGGTTTGGTCTTTTTGACGAATTGCTAGTCTAAATAGATTGGAATCAAGCGAATGAAATGTGGTTTTTGATTTCATGATAACTTTGGGTTTGATCGTCTTTGGCGAATTGCTAGTCTAATTCGATTGGAATCTAGATAATGAAAAATTGTTATTGATTTCATGATAACTTCGGGTTTGTTCGTTTTTAGCGAATTGCTAGTCTAAATAGATTGGAATCCAGCTAATGAAAAGTGGTTTTGCATTTCATTGTAACTTCGGGTTTGTTCGTTTGTCGCGAATTGCTAGTCTAATTCGATTGGAATCGAGCCAATGAAGAGTGGTTTTTGATTTAATGATAACTTCGAGTTTGTTCATTTTTCGCGAATTGCTAGTCTAATTCGATTGGAATCGAGTCAATGAAAAGTGGTTCTTGATTTAATGATATCTTCGGGTTTGTTCATTTTTGGCGAATTGCTAGTCTAAATCGACTGGAATCGATCAAATGAAATGTGGTTTTTCATTTCTTGATAAATTCGGGTTTGTTCATTTCATTGAATTGCGAGTCTAAATTGACTGGAATCGATCAAATGAAATGTGGTTTTTCATTTCATGATAAATTTTGGTTTTTTTTGGCGAATTGCTAGTCTAATTCGATTCGAATCTAGCTAATGAAAAGTGGTTTTTGATTTCATGATTGTAAGTGTTATGCCCTAGATCCAATCGATTTAGGTTGTAAACGCTTTTAATATATTTAATGCATTTGATTTTGGCGAGATCTATTATTTATTTAAATTAATTTTGTAATAAATAATATTAAATAATAGAATCCGAAGACCCAATTTTTAGGTAATCTGTTAATCACAAGGAGTTGTGATTGTGAGATACAAATTACATATAATTGGATCTTGAATAAACCATGGACGTAAGTAATAACGAGATACGAATATCATTAATATAGTTAGACCATCACGTGTGGCATTTCTTACTTATGAAGTAAGTAGCTGATCTCACGAGCTAAGTGTGGTGACACTTAAATGAACATGTGGATGTTTTGTTGTAGAACAAAACATTGGAGACCCGATAAGAGATTCCACATGGATAACTATCTGAGTGTCAGTGGCTAATCTCTAACGTTCGGTAGTGGAATTGGTCCTTTGACTTGAGGTCGTCATAGTACCTTATATGAGGACAGTCATACTTTGGCGGTGTTGGATGTTGCTCTGAAAGGGGCCGCTAATACGACATCGTTCGGGTACGTCAAGAATCGTATGAAGGTTGTGATTGATCAATAAAGGATTCGTCACTCTTAGATAGTAGGAGATGATCTGCGTTTCATTCAATTAAGTCGATGATGAAATCCTTGGCCAAGGTGTACTCATAAGTCGAAAAGGAGTTTTCGATTTATATTGACTTAATAGTGGAATGAAAGATATGATCGATGATCGAGATTGACACAATTCCATATCTAGTAATTGATCGGATCGTATTGACGAAGGGATAATAGTTCCACGGTAAACGAACGAATTTGGTTTTGTCATACCACGTGACATTTCCCGTCACATGTATTGCCCTGACACATTGCTAGATGTCAATCAGGGACGGGGAGTGTGAATTGACGATAAATTAAAAGGGTATATTAATTTATCAATTTTGATTAGATCAAAATAATATTTCACGACGTTAGGCATCGTGGTCGGGAACCTAATGGGTTGCACACAAAAGAGAATTGGAAGACTGCAAATTGTCAATTGATTAATTTAACAATCATTGGATAAATTAATTAATTGAATTTGTTATTTATAATCCCGAATTAATTAATTGGATTAACTAATTCACGGACCGGGTTTGATTAATTGGATTAATTAAATATTGGACCGGACCGGGCCGGGTCCGTTTGGATTTATATATATATGCAGCTAGGGTTTGAGGTCAACAAGTGATTCATTATTCTTGCTAGCACAAGAAAGAAACCCTAGCAGTTGCTGTCCTCTCTCTGTGTGGATTTCATTGGAGGCTGGAAAATTGGACAGCTGTGGAAGGCAGATTCAAACTGCTGGAAAGGAATAACGCGAAGGAGTTTGCAAATCACAAGTAAAGGTATATTTCTAATCACAGTTTTTATCTAAATACAAAGCTGAATCCTGAATGGGAATTGAAATTTGTTAAATTTCGCTGTACATGTTAAAGTAAATTCCCAACAATGATAACCTCGGGCTTGTTCTTTTTGACGAATTGCTAGTCTAAATAGATTGGAATCCCCCAAATGAAAAGTGGTTTTTGATTTCATGATAACTTTGGGTTTGATCGTTTTTGGCGAATTGCTAGTCTAATTCGATTGGAATCTAGATAATGAAAAGTGGTTCTGGATTTCATGATAACTTCGGGTTTGTTCGTTTTTGGCGAATTGCTAGTCTAAATAGATTAGAATTCAGCAAATGAAAAGTGGTTTTTGATTTCATGATAACTTCGGGTTTGATTTTTTTTTGGCGAATTGCTAATCTAATTCGATTGGAATCTAGATAATGAATAGTGGTTCTTGATTTCATGATAACATCGGGTTTGTTCGTTTTTGGCGAATTGCTAGTCTAAATAGATTGGAATCCAGCCAATGAAAAGTGGTTTTTGATTTCATGATAACTTCGGGTTTGTTCGTTTTTCGCGAATTGCTAGTCTAATTTGATTGGAATCGAGCCAATGAAAAGTGGTTTTTGATTTTATGATAACTTCAGGTTTTTTCATTTTTTGCGAATTGTGAGTCTAAATTGACTGGAATCGATCAAATGAAATGTGGTTTTTCATTTCATGATAAATTCGAGTTTTGTTTTTTGGTGAATTGCTAGTCTAATTCGATTGGAATCTAGCTAATGAAAAGTGGTTTTTGATTTCATGATAACTTCCGACTTGTTCTTTTTGACGAATTGCTAGTCTAAATAGATTGGAATCCAGCGAATGAAAAGTGGTTTTTGATTTCAAGATAACTTTGGGTTTGATCGTTTTTGGCGAATTGCTAGTCTAATTCGATTGGAATCTAGATAATGAATAGTGGTTCTTGATTTCATGATAACTTCGGGTTTGTTCGTTTTTGGCGAATTGCTAGTCTAAATAGATTGGAATCCAGCTAATGAAAAGTGGTTTTTGATGTCATGATAACTTCGGGTTTGATCGTTTTTGGCGAATTGCTAGTCTAAATCGATTGGAATCGGGCTAATGAAAAGCGGTATTTCATTTCATGATAACTTCGGGTTTGATCGTTTTTGGCGAATTGCTAGTCTAAATCGATTGGAATCGGGCTAATGAAAAGCGGTATTTCATTTCATGATAACTTCGGGTTTGATCGTTTTTGGCGAATTGCTAGTCTAAATCGATTGGAATCGGGCTAATGAAAAGCGGTATTTCATTTCATGATAACTTCGGGTTTGATCGTTTTTGGCGAATTGCTAGTCTAAATCGATTGGAATCGGGCTAATGAAAAGCGGTATTTCATTTCATGATAACTTCGGGTTTGATCGTTTTTGGCGAATTGCTAGTCTAAATCGATTGGAATCGGGCTAATGAAAAGCGGTATTTCATTTCATGATAACTTCGGGTTTGATCGTTTTTGGCGAATTGCTAGTCTAAATCGATTGGAATCGGGCTAATGAAAAGCGGTATTTCATTTCATGATAACTTCGGGTTTGATCGTTTTTGGCGAATTGCTAGTCTAAATAGATTGGCATGATAAATTCGGGTTTGTTCTTTTTCGTGAATTGCTAGTCTAATTCGATTGGAATCTAGCTAATTAAAAGTGGTTTTTGATGTCATGATAACTTCGGGTTTGATCGTTTTTGGCGAATTGCTAGTCTAAATAGATTAGAATCCAGCCAACGAAAAGTGGTATTTCATTTCATGATAACTTCGGGTTTGATCGCCTTTGGCGAATTGCTAGTTTAATTCGATTGGAATCTAGATAATGAAAAGTGGTTCTTGATTTCATGATAACTTCGGGTTTGTTCATTTTTGGCGAATTGCTAGTCTAAATAGATTGGAATCCAGCTAATGAAAAGTGGTTTTTGATTTCATGATAACTTCGGGTTTGTTCGTTTTTCGCAAATTGCTAGTCTAATTCGAATGGAATCGAGCCACTGAAAAGTGGTTTTTGATTTAATGATAACTTCGGGATTGTTCGTTTTTCGCGAATTGCTAGTCTAATTCGATTGGAATCGAGCCAATGAAAAGTGGTTTTTGATTTCATGATAACTTCGAGTTTTTTCATTTTTGGCGAATTCCTAGTCTAAATCGACTGGAAATGATTAAATGAAATGTGGTTTTTCATTTCTTGATAAATTTGGGTTTGTTCTTTTTGGAGAATTGCTAGTCTAATTCGATTGGAATCTAGCTAATGAAAAGTGGTTATTGATTTCATGATAACAACGGGTTTGTTCATTTTGACGAATTGCTAGTCTAAATAGATTGGAATCCAGCAAATGAAAAATGGTTTTTGATTTCATGATAACTTCGGGTTTGATCATTTTTGGCGAATTGCTAGTCTTAATCGATTGGAATCGAGACAACGAAAAGTCGTATTTCATTTCATGATAACTTCGGGCTTGTTCATTTTTGGTGAATTGCTAGTCTAATTCGATTGGAATCGAGCAAATGAAAAGTGGTTTTTCATTTCATGATGAATTCGTATTTGTTCGTTTTAGCGAATTGCTAGTCTAATTCGATCGGAATCTAGCTAATGAAAAGTGGTTTTTGATTTCCTGATAACTTCGAGTCTGTTCGTTTTTGGCGAATTGCTAGTCTAATTCCATTGTAATCGACCTAATGAAAAATTGTTTTTGATTTCATGATAAATTCGGGTTTGTTCAATTTTGGCGAATTGCTAGTCTAATTCGATTGGAATCGAGTCACTAAAAAGTGGCTTTTGAGTTCATGATAGCTTTGGGTTTGTTTTTTTTTTTGGCGAATTACTAGTCTAATTCGATTGGAATCTAGCTAATGAAAACTGGCTCTCGATTTCATGATTACTTCGGGTTTGTTCGTGTTTGACGAATTGCAAGTCTAAATAGATTGGAATCCGGCTAATGGAATGTTTTTTTTGATTTCATGATAATTACGGGTTTGTTCTCCTTGGCGAATTGTTAGTCTAATTCGATTGGAATCTAGCTAATGAAAAGTGATTTTTGATTTCATGATAACTTCGGGCTTGTTCTTTTTGAAGAATTGCTAGTCTAAATAGACTGGAATTCAGCAAATGAAAAGTGGTTTTTTGATTTCAAGATAACTTCGGGTTTGATCGTTTTTGGCGATTTGCTAGTCTAATTCGATTGGAATCTAGCTAATGAAAAGTGGTTTTTGATTTCATGATAACATCGGGTTTGTTCATTTTTGGAGAATTGCTAGTCTAAATTGATTGGAATCCAGCTAATGAAAAGTGGTTTTTGATTTCATGATAACTTCGGGATTGTTCATTTTTCGTGAATTGCTAGTCTAATTCGATTGGAATCGAGCCAATGAAAATTGGTTTTTGAGTTCATGATAACTTCGGGTTTGTTCGTTTTTCGTGAATTGCTAGTCAAATTCAATTGGAATTGAGCCAATGAAAAGTGGTTTTTCATTTCATGATGAATTCGTATTTGTTCGTTTTGGCAAATTCCTAGTCTAATTCGATTGTAATCGAGCTAATGAAAAGTGGTTTTTGATTTCCTGATAACTTCGAATCTGTTCATTTTTGGCGAATTGCTAGTCTAATTCCATTGTGATCGAGCCAATGAAAAGTTGTTTTTGATTTCATGATAACTTCGTGTTTGTTCATTTTTTACGAATTACTAGTCTAATTCTATTGGAATCGTGCCACTAAAAGGTGGTTTTTGAGTTCATGATAACTTCGGGTTTGTTTTCCCTTGGCGAATTGCTAGTCTAATTCGATTGGAATCTAGCTAATGAAAAGTGGTTCTTGATTTCATGATAACTTCGGGTTTGTTTGTTTTTGGCGAATTGCTAGTCTAAATAGATTGGAATCCAGCTAAAGAAAAGTGGTTTTTGATTTCATCATAACTTCGGGTTTGTTCGTTTTTCATGAACTGCTAGTCTAATTCGATTGGAATCGAGCCAATGAAAAGCGATTTTTCATTTCATGATAACTTCGGGTTTTTTCATTTTTGACGAATTGCGAGTCTAAATCGACTGGAATCGATCAAATGAAATGTGGTTTTTCATTTCATGATAAATTCGGGTTTGTTCTTTTTGGCAAATTGCTAGTCTAATTGGATTGGAATCTAGCTAATGAAAAGTGGTTCTCGATTTCATGATTACTTCGGGTTTGTTGGTGTTTGGCGAATTGCTAGTCTAAATAGATTGGAATCCGGCTAATGAAAAGTTGTTTTTGATTTCTTGATAATTTCGGGTTTGTTCTTTTTGGCGAATTGTTAGTCTAATTCGATTGGAATCTAGCTAATGAAAAGTGGTTCTCGATTTCATGATTACTTTGGGTTTGTTCGTGTTTGGCGAATTGCTAGTCTAAATAGATTGGAATCCGGCTAATGAAAAGTTATTTTTGATTTCATGATAATTTCGGGTTTGTTCTTTTTGGCGAATTGTTAGCCTAATTCGATTGGAATCTAGCTAATGAAAAGTGATTTTAGATTTCATGATAACTTCGGGCTTGTTATTTTTGATGAATTGCTAGTCTAAATAGATTGGAATCTAGCAAATGAAAAGTGGTTTTTGATTTCATGATAACTTCGGGTTTGATCATTTTTGGCGATTTGCTAGTCTAATTCGATTGGAATCTAGCTAATGAAAAGTGGTTTTTGATTTCATGATAACTTCGGGTTTGTTCATTTTTGGAGAATTGCTAGTCTAAATAGATTGGAATCGAGCCTATGAAAAGTGGTTTTGGATTTCATGATAACTTCGGGTTTGTTCGTTTTTCGCGAATTGGTAGTCTAATTCGATTGGAATTGAGCCAATGAAAAGTGGTTTTTTGTTTCTTGATGAATTCGTATTTGTTCGTTTTGGTGAATTGCTAGTCTAATTCGATTGGAATCGAATCAATGAAAAGCGGTTTTTCATTTCATGATAACTTTGGTTTTTTTCATTTTTGGCGAATTGCGAGTCTAAATGGACTGGAATCGATCAAATGAAATGTGGTTTTTCATTTCATGATAAATTTTGTTTTTTTTTTGGCGAATTGCTAGTCTAATTCGATTGGAATCTAGCTAATGAAAAGTGGTTTTTGATTTCATTATAACCTCGGGCTTGTTCTTTTTGACGAATTGCTAGTATTAATAGATTGGAATCCTGCAAATGAAAAGTGGTTTTTGATTTCATGATAACTTCGGGTTTGATCATTTTTGGCGAATCGCTAGTCTAATTCGATTGGAATCTAGATAATGAAAAGTGGTTCTTGATTTCATGATAACTTCGGGTTTGTTCATTTTTGGCGAATTGCTAGTCTAAATAGGTTGGAATCCAGCTAATTAAAAGTCATTTTTGATTTAATGATAACTTCGGGTTTGTTCATTTTTCGCGAATTGCTAGTCTAATTTGATTGGAATCGAGCCAATGAAAAGTGGTTTTTGATTTCATGATAACTTCGGGTTTTTTCATTTTTGGCGAATTGCTAGTCTAAATCGACTGGAATCGATCAAATGAAATGTGGTTTTTCATTTCATGATAAATTCGGGTTTGTTCTTTTTGGAGAATTGCTAGTCTAATTCTATTGGAATCCAGCTAATGAAAAGTGGTTATTGATTTCATGATAACTTCGGGTTTGATCGTTTTTGGCGAATTGCTAGTCTTAATCGATTGGAATCGATCAAATGACGTGTGGTTTTTCATTTCATGATAAATTCGGGTTTGTTCTTTTTGGTGAATTGCTAGTCTAATTCGATTGGAATCTAGCTAATGAAAAGTGGTTTTTGATTTCATGATAATTTCGGGTTTGGTCTTTTTGACGAATTGCTAGTCTAGTTCGATTGGAATCCTGCAAATGAAAAGTGGTTTTTGATTTAATGATAACTTCGAGTTTGTTCATTTTTCGTGAATTGCTAGTCTAATTCGATTGGAATCGAGCCAATGAAAAGTGGTTTTTGATTTCATGATAACTTCGGGTTTTTTCATTTTTGGCGAATTGCTAGTCTAAATCGACTGGAATCGAGCCAATGAAAAGTGGTTTTTCATTTCATGATAAATTCGGGTTTGTTCTTTTTGGTGAATTGCTAGTCTAATTCGATTGGAATCTAGCTAATGAAAAGTGGTTTTTGATTTCATGATAACTTCGGGTTTGGTCATTTTTGGCGAACGGCTAGTCTAATTCCATTGTAATCGACCTAATGAAAAGTTGTTTTTGATTTCATGATAAATTCGGGTTTATTCATTTTTGGCGAATTGCTAGTCTAATTCGATTGGAATCGAGCCGCTAAAAAGTGGCTTCTGAGTTCATGGTAACTTCGGGTTTGTTTTTTTTGGCGAATTGCTAGTCTAATTCGTTTGGAATCTAGCTAATGAAAAGTGGTTCTCGATTTCATGATTACTTCGGGTTTGTTGGTGTTTGGCGAATTGCTAGTCTAAATAGATTGGAATCTGGCTAATGAAAAGTAGTTTTTGATTTCATGATAATTTCGGGTTTGTTCGTTTTTCATGAATTGCTAGTCTAATTCGATTGGAATCGAGACAATGAAAATCGATTTTTCATTTCATGATAACTTCGGGTTTTTTCATTTTTGATGAATTGCGAGTCTAAATCGACTGGAATCGTTCAAATGAAATGTGGTTTTTGATTTTTGACGAATTGCTAGTCTAAATAGATTGGAATCCAGCAAATGAAAAGTGGTTTTTGATTTCATGATAACTTCAGGTTTTATCGTTTTTGGCGAATTGCTAGTCTAAATCGATTGGAATCGAGACAATGAAAAGTGGTATTTCATTTCATGAAAACTTCGGGTTTGTTCGTTTTTTGAGAATTGCTCGACTAAATAGATTGGAATCCAGCTAATGAAAAGTGGTTTTGGATTTCATGATAATTTCGGGATTGTTCATTTTTCGTGAATTGCTAGTCTAATTCGAATAGACTCGAGCCAATGAAAAGTTGTTTTTGATTTCGTGATAACTTCGGGTTTGTTCATTTTTGGCTAATTGCTAGTCTAATTCGATTGGAATCGAGCCAACGAAAAGTGGTTTTTCATTTCATGACGAATTCGTGTTTGTTCGTTTTGGCGAATTGCTAGTCTAATTCGATTGGAATCTCATTAATGAAAAGTGGTTTTTGATTTCCTGATAACTTCGAGTCTGTTCGTTTTTGGCGAATTGCTAGTCTAATTCCATTGTAATCGAGCCAATGAAAAGTTGTTTTTGATTTCATGATAACTTTGGGTTTGTTCATTTTTTGCGAATTGCTAATCTAATTCGATTGGAATCGAGCCACTAAATAGTTGTTTTTGAGTTCATGATAACTTCGGGTTTGTTTTTTTTTTTTTTGAAGATTTCTAGTCTAATTCGATCGGAATCTAGATAATGAAAAGTGGTTCTCGATTTCGTGATAACTTCGAGTTTGTTCATTTTTGGTTAGTGTTGCTAGTCTAAATAGATTGGAATCCAGCTAATAAAAAGTGGTTTTTGATTTCATCATAACTTCGGGTTTGTTCGTTTTTCGCGAATTGCTATTCTAATTCGATTGGAATCGAGCCGATGAAAAGCGGTTTTTCATTTCATGATAACTTCGGGTTTTTTCATTTTTGGTGAATTGCGAGTTTAAATCGACTGGAATCGATTAAATGAAATGTGGTTTTTCATTTCATGATAAATTTAGGTTTGTTCTTTTTAGCGAATTGCTAGTTTAATTCGATTGGAATCTAGCTAATGAAAAGTGGTTTTTGATTTCATAACAACTTTGGCTATGCTCTTTTTGAAGAATTGCTAGTCTAAATAGATTGGAATCCAGCAAATGAAAAGTGGTTTTTGATTTCATGATAACTTCGGGTTCGTGAATTGCTAGTCTAAATCGATTGGAATTGAGCCGATGAAAAGTGGTATTTCATTTCATGATAACTTCGGGTTCGTGAATTGCTAGTCTAAATCGATTGGAATTGAGCCGATGAAAAGTGGTATTTCATTTCATGATAACTTCGGGTTCGTGAATTGCTAGTCTAAATCGATTGGAATTGAGCCGATGAAAAGTGGTATTTCATTTCATGATAACTTCGGGTTCGTGAATTGCTAGTCTAAATCGATTGGAATTGAGCCGATGAAAAGTGGTATTTCATTTCATGATAACTTCGGGTTCGTGAATTGCTAGTCTAAATCGATTGGAATTGAGCCGATGAAAAGTGGTATTTCATTTCATGATAACTTCGGGTTTGTTTTTGAAAAGTGGTTTTTGATTTCATAATAACTTCGGGTTTTTTCAATTTTGGCGAATTGCGAGTCTAAATCGACTGGAATTGATCAAATGAAATGTGGTTTTTCTTGTCATGAGAAATTCGGGTTTGTTCTTTTTAGCGAATTGCTAGTCTAATTCGATTGGAATCCAGCTAATGAAAAGTGGTTTTTGATTTCATGATAACTTCGGGTTTGTTCTTTTTAATGAATTGCTAGTCTAAATAGATTGGAATCCAGCAAATGAAAAGTGGTTTTTGATTTCATGATAACTTCGGGTTTGATCGTTTTTAGCGAATTGCTATTCTAAATCGATTGGAATTGAGACAATGAAAAGTCGTATTTCATTTCATGATAACTTTGGGTTTGTTCGTTTTTGAAGAATTGCTAGTCTAAATAGATTGGAATCCAGCTAATGAAATGTGGTTTTTGATTTCATGATAACTTCGGCATTGTTCATTTTTCTTGAATTTCTAGTCTAATTCTATTGGAATCGAGCCAATGAAAAGTGCTTTTTGAGTTCGTGATAACTTCGGGTTTGTTCGTTTTTGGCGAATTGCTAGTCTAATTCGATTGGAATCGAGCCAATGAAAAGTGATTTTTCATTTCATGATGAATTCGTATTTGTTCATTTTGGCGAATTGCTAGTCTAATTCGATTGGAATCTATCTAAATAAAGGTGGTTTTTGATTTCCTGATAACTTCGAGCGTGTTCGTTTTTGGCGAATTACTAGTCTAATTCCATTGTAATCAAGCCAATGAAAAGTTGTTTTTGATTTCATGATAACTTCGGGTTTGTTCATTTTTGGCGAATTGCTAGTCTAATTCGATTGGAATCGAGCCACTAAAGAGTGATTTTTGAGTTCATGATTACTTTGGGTTTGTTTTCTTTTAGCGAATTGCTAGTCTAATTCGATTGGAATCTAGCTAATGAAAAGTGGTTCCTGATTCATGATAACTTCGAGTTTATTCATTTTTGGTGAATTGCTAGTCTAAATAGAATGGAATTTAGCTAATGAAAAGTGGTTTTTGATTTCGTCATAACTTAGGGTTTGTTCATTTTTCGTGAATTGCTAGTCTAAGTCGATTGGAATCGAGCCACTAAAAAGTGGTTTTTGAGTTCATGATAACTTCGGTTTTGTTTTTTTTGGCGAATTGCTAGTCTAATTCGATTGGAATCTAGCTAATGAAAAGTGGTTGTTGATTTCATGATAACTTCGGGTTTGCTCGTTTTTGGCGAATTGCTAGTCTAAATAGATTGGAATCCAGCTAATGAAAAGTGGTTTTTGATTTTATTATAACTTCGGGTTTGTTCATTTTTCGCGAATTGCTAGTCAAATTCGATTGGAATCGAGCTAATGAAAAGCGGTTTTTCATTTCGTGATAACTTCGGGTTTTTTCATTTTTGGCGAATTGCGAGTCTAAATCAGCTGGAACCGATCAAATGAAATGTATTTTTCATTTCATGATAAATTCGGGTTTGTTATTTTTGGCGAATTGCTAGTCTAATTCGATTGGAATCTAGCTCATGAAAATTGATTTTTGTTTTCATGATAACTTCGGGCTTGTTCTTTTTGATGAATTGCTAGTCTGAATAGATTGGAATCCAGTAATGAAAAGTGGTTTTTGATATCGTGATAACTTCGGGTTTGATCGTTTTTGGCGAATTGCAAGTCTAAATCCTTTGGAATCGAGCCAATGAATAGTGGTATTTCATTTCATGATAACTTCGGGTTTGTTCGTTTTTGGTGAATTGCTAGTCTAAATAGATTGGAATCCAGCTAGTGAAAAGTGGTTTTTGATTTCATGATAACTTCGGGATTGTTCATTTTTCGCCAACTGCTGGTCTAATTCGATTGGAATTGTGCCAATGAAAAGTGGTTTTTGATTTCATGATAACTTCGGGTTTGTTCCTTTTTCGCGAATTGCTAGTCTAATTCTATTGGAATCGAGCCAATGAAAAGTGGTTTTTGAGTTCATGATAACTTCGGGTTTCTTCGTTTTTCACGATTTGCTAGTCAAATTCAATTGGAATTGAGCCAATGAAAAGTGGTTTTTCATTTCATGATGAATTCGTATTTGTTCGTTTTGGCAAATTGCTAGTCTGATTCGATTGGAATCGAGCTAATGAAAAGTGATTTTTGATTTCCTGATAACTTCGAATCTGTTCATTTTTGGCGAATTGCTAGTCTAATTCCATTGTGATCGAGCCAATGAAAAGTTGTTTTTGATTTCATGATAACTTCGGGTTTGTTCATTTTTTACGAATTACTAGTCTAATTCTATTGGAATCGAGCCACTAAAAGGTGGTTATTGAGTTCATGATAACTTCGGGTTTGTTTTCCCTTGGCGAATTGCTAGTCTAATTCGATTGGAATCTAGCTAATGAAAAGTGGTTCTTGATTTCGTGATAACTTCGGGTTTGTTTGTTTTTGGCGAATTGCTAGTCTAAATAGATTGGAATCTAGCTAATGAAAAGTGGTTTTTGATTTCATCATAACTTCGAGTTTGTTCATTTTTCATGAACTGCTAGTCTAATTCGATTGGAATCGAACCAATGAAAAGCGATTTTTCATTTCATGATAACTTCGGATTTTTTCATTTTTGACGAATTGCGAGTCTAAATCGACTGGAATCGATCAAATGAAATGTGGTCTTTCATTTCATGATAATTCGGGTTTGTTCTTTTTGGCGAATTGCTAGTCTAATTGGATTGGAATCTAGCTAATGAAAAGTGGTTCTCGATTTCATGATTACTTCGGGTTTGTTGGTGTTTGGCGAATTGCTAGTCTAAATAGATTGGAATCCGGCTAATGAAAAGTTGTTTTTGATTTCTTGATAATTTCGGGTTTGTTCTTTTTGGCGAATTGTTAGTCTAATTCGATTGGAATCTAGCTAATGAAAAGTGGTTCTCGATTTCATGATTACTTTGGGTTTGTTCGTGTTTGGCGAATTGCTAGTCTAAATAGATTGGAATCCGGCTAATGAAAAGTTGTTTTTGATTTCATGATAATTTCGGGTTTGTTCATTTTGACGAATTGTTAGCCTAATTCGATTGGAATCTAGCTAATGAAAAGTGATTTTAGATTTCATGATAACTTCGGCTTGTTATTTTTGACGAATTGCGAGTCTAAATAGATTGGAATACAGCAAATGAAAAGTGGTTTTTGATTTCATGATAACTTCGGGTTTGATCATTTTTGGCGATTTGCTAGTCTAATTCGATTGGAATCTAGCTAATGAAAAGTGGTTTTTGATTTCAAGATAACTTCGGGTTTGTTCGTTTTTGGAGAATTGCTAGTCTAAATAGATTGGAATCGAGCCTATGAAAAGTGGTTTTTGATTTCACGATAACTTCGGGTTTGTTCGTTTTTCGCGAATTGCTAGTCTAATTCGATTGGAATTGAGCCAATGAAAAGTGGTTTTTCGTTTCTTGATGAATTTGTATTTGTTCATTTTGGTGAATTGCTAGTCTAATTCGATTGGAATCGAACCAATGAAAAGCGGTTTTTCATCTCATGATAACTTTGGTTTTTTTCATTTTTGGCGAATTGTGAGTCTAAATGGACTGGAATCGATCAAATGAAATGTGGCTTTTCATTTCATGATAAATTTTTTTTTGGCGAATTGCTAGTCTAATTCGATTGGAATCTAGCTAATGAAAAGAGGTTTTTGATTTCATGATAACCTCGGGCTTGTTCTTTTTGACGAATTGCTAGTATAAATAGATTGGAATCCTGCAAATGAAAAGTGGTTTTTGATTTCATGATAACTTCGGGTTTGATCATTTTTGGAAAATCGCTAGTCTAATTCGATTGGAATCTAGATAATGAAAAGTGGTTCTTGATTTCATGATAACTTCGGGTTTGTTCATTTTTGGCGAATTGCTAGCCTAAATAGGTTGGAATCCAGCTAATTAAAAGTGGTTTTTGATTTCATGATAACTTCGGGTTTGTTCGTTTTTCGCGAATTGCTAGTCTAATTTGATTGTAATCGAGCCAGTGAGAAGTGGTTTTTGATTTAATGATAACTTCGGGTTTGTTCATTTTTCGCGAATTGCTAGTCTAATTTGATTGGAATCGAGCCAATGAAAAGTGGTTTTTGATTTCATGATAACTTCGGGTTTTTTCATTTTTGGCGAATCGCTAGTCTAAATCGACTGGAATCGATCAAATGACATGTGGTTTTTCATTTCATGGTAACTTCGGGTTTGTTTTTTTTGGCGAATTGCTAGTCTAATTCGTTTGGAATCTAGCTAATGAAAAGTGGATGTCGATTTCATGATTACTTCGGGTTGTTGGTGTTTGGCGAATTGCTAGTCTAAATAGATTGGAATCCGGCTAATGAAAAGTGGTTTTTGATTTCATCATAACTTTGGGTTTGTTCGTTTTTCATGAATTGCTAGTCTAATTCGATTGGAATCGAGACAATGAAAAGCGATTTTTCATTTCATGATAACTTCGGGTTTTTTCATTTTTGACGAATTACGAGTCTAAATCGACTGGAATCATTCAAATGAAATGTGGTTTTTCATTTCATGATAAATTCGGGTTTGTTCTTTTTGGCGAATTGCCAGTTTAATTTGATTGGAATCTAGCTAATGAAAAGTGGTTTTTGATTTCATGATAACTTCGGGCTTGTTCTTTTTGACGAATTGCTAGTCTAAATAGATTGGAATCCTGCAAATGAAAAGTGGTTTTTGATTTCATGATAACTTCGGGTTTGATCGTTTTTGGCGAATTGCTAGTCTTAATCGATTGGAATTGAGAGAACGAAAAGTCGTATTACATTTCATGATAAGTTCGAATTTGTTCATTTTTGGTGAATTGCTAGTCTAATTCAATTGGAATCGAGCCAATGAAAAGTGGTTTTTCATTTCATGAAGAATTCCTATTTGTTTGTTTTGGCAAATTGCTAGTCTAATTCGATTGGAATCTTGCTAATGAAAAGTGGTTTTTGATTTCCTGATAACTTCGAGTCTGATCATTTTTGGCGAATGGCTAGTCTAATTCCATTGTAATCGACCTAATGAAAAGTTGTTTTTGATTTCATGATAAATTCGGGTTNAATTCTATTGGAATCGAGCCAATGAAAAGTGGTTTTTGATTTCGTGATAACTTCGGGTTTGTTCGTTTTTGGCGAATTGCTAGACTAATTCGATTGGAATCGAGCCAATGAAAAGTGATTTTTGATTTCATGATAACTTCGGGCTTGTTCGTTTTTCGTGAATTGCTAGTCTAATTCGAATGGAATCGAGCCAATGAAAAGTGGTTTTTGATTTCATAATAACTTCGGGTTTTTTCAATTTTGGCGAATTGCGAGTCTAAATCGACAGGAATTGATCAAATGAAATGTGGTTTTTCATGTCATGATAAATTCGGGTTTGTTCTTTTTGGCGAATTGCTAGTCTAAATAGATTGGAATCCGGCAAATAAAAAGTGGTTTTTGATTTCATGATAACTTCGGGTTTGATCGTTTTTAGCGAATTGCTATTCTAAATCGATTGGAATCGAGACAATGAAAAGTCGTATTTCATTTCATGATAACTTCGGGTTTGTTCGGTTTTGGAGAATTGCTAGTCTAAATAGATTGGAATCCAGCTAATGAAATGTGGTTTTTGATTTCATGATAACTTCGGCATTGTTCATTTTTCTTGAATTTCTAGTCTAATTCTATTGGAATCGAGCCAATGAAAAGTGGTTTTTGATTTCGTGATAACTTCGGGTTTGTTCGTTTTTGGCGAATTGCTAGTCTAATTCGATTGGAATTGAGCCAATGAAAAGTGGTTTTTCATTTCATGATGAATTCGTATTTGTTCATTTTGGCGAATTGCTAGTCTAATTCGATTGGAATCTATCTAATGAAAAGTGGTTTTTGATTTCCTGATAACTTTGTGCGTGATCATTTTTGGCGAATTGCTAGTCTAATTCCAATGTAATCAAGCCAATGAAAAGTTATTTTTGATTTCATGATAACTTCGGGCTTGTTCATTTTTTGCGAATTGCTAGTCTAATTCGATTAGAATCGAGCCACTAAAGAGTGATTTTTGAGTTCATGAAAACTTCGGGTTTGTTTTCTTTTGGCGAATTACTAGTCTAATTCGATTGGAATCTAGCTAATGAAAAGTGGTTCCTGATTCATGATAACTTCGGGTTTATTCGTTTTTGGCGAATTGCTAGTCTAAATAGAATGGAATTTTTCGTCAATTGCTAGTCTAATTCGATTGGAATTGTGCCAATGAAAAGTGGTTTTTGATTTCATGATAACTTCGGGTTTGTTCGTTTTTCGCGAATTGCTAGTCTAATTCGATTGGAATCGAGCCAATGAAAAGTGGTTTTTGATTTCATGATAACTTCGGGTTTGTTCGTTTTTCGCGAATTGCTAGTCTAATTCGATTGGAATCGAGCCAATGAAAAGTGGTTTTTGATTTCATGATAACTTCGGGTCTGTTCTTTTTTCGTGAATTGCTTGTCTAATTTGATTGGAATCGAGCCAATGAAAAGTGGTTTTTGATTTCATGATAACGTCGGGTTTGTTCGTTTTTCGCGAATTAATAGTCTAATTCGATTGGAATCGAGCCAATGAAAAGTGGTTTTTGATTTCATGATAACTTCGGGTTTGTTTGTTTTTCGCGAATTGCTAGTCTAATTCGGTTGGAATCGAGCCAATGAAAAGCGGTTTTTCATTTCATGATAACTTCGGGTTTTTTAATTTTTGGCGAATTGCGAGTCTAAATCGACTGGAATCGATCAAATGAAATGTGGTTTTTGATTTCATGATAACTTTGGGATTGTTCATTTTTCGCCAATTGATTGTCTAATTCGATTGGAATCGAGCCAATTAAAAGTGGTTTTCGATATCATGATAGCTTTGGGTTTGTTCGTTTTTCGCGAACTGCTAGTCATATTCGATTGGGATCAAGCCAATGAAAAATGGTTTTTGATTTCATGATAACTTCGGGTTTTTTCATTTTTGGCGAATTGCGAGTCTAAATCGAGTGGAATCGATCAAATGAAATGTGGTTTTTCATTTCATGATAAATTCGGGTTGTTCTTTTTGGCGAATTGCTAGTCTAATTCGATTGGAATCTAGCTAATGAAAAGTGGTTTTTGATTTCATGATAACTTCGAGTATGTTCTTTTTGAAGAATTGCTAGTCCAAATAGATTGGAATCCAGTAAATAAAAAGTGGTTTTTGATTTCATGATAACTTCGGGTTTGATCGTTTTTGGCGAATTGCTTGTCTAAATTGATTGGAATCGAGCCAATGAGAAGTGGTATTTCATTTCATGATAACTTTAGGTTTGTTCATATTTGGAGAATTGCTGGTCTAAATAGATTGGAATCCAGCTAATGAAAAGGGGTTTTTGATTCCATGATAACTTCGGGATTGTTTCTTTTTTCGTGAATTGCTAGTCTAATTCGATTGGAATCGAGCCAATGAAAAGTTGTTTTTGATTTCTTGATAATTTCGGGTTTGTTCGTTTTTGGCGAATTGCTAGTCTGATTCGACTGGAATCGAGCCAATGAAAAGTGGTTTTTCATTTCATGATGAATTCGTATTTGTTCGTTTTGGCGAATTGCTAGTCTAATTCGATTGGAATCTAGCTAATGAAAAGTGGTTTTTGATTTCCTGATAACTTCGAGCCTATTCGTTTTTGGCAAATTGCTAGTCTAATTCGATTGGAATCGAGCCAATGAAAAGTGGTTTTTCATTTCATGATGAACTCGTATTTGGTCGTTTTGGCGAATTGCTAGTCTAATTCGATTGGAATCTAGCTAATGAAAAGTGGTTTTTTATTTCCTGATAACTTCGAGCCTGTTCGTTTTTGGCGAATTCCTAGTCTAATTCCATTGTAATCGAGCCAATGAAAAGTTGTTTTTGATTTCCTGATAACTTCGGGTTTGTTCATTTTTGCCGAATTGCTAGTCTTATTTGATTGGAATCGAGCCACTAAAAAGTGGTTTTTGAGTTCATGATAACTTCGGGTTTGTCTTCCTTTAGCGAATTGCAAGTCTAAATCGATTGGAATCAAGACAATGAAAAGTGGTATTTCATTTCATGATGACTTCGGGTTTGTTCATTTTCGGCGAATTGCTAGTCTAAATAGATTTGAATACAGCTAATGAAAAGTGGTTTTTGATTTCATCATAACTTCAGGTTTGTTCGTTTTTCACGAATTGCTAGTCTAATTCGATTGGAATCGAGCCAATGAAAAGCAGTTTTTCGTTTCATGATAACTTCGAGTTTTTTCATTTTTAACAAATTGCGAGTCGAAATCGACTAGAATCGATCAAATGAAATGTGGTTTTTCATTTCATGATAAATTCGGGTTTGTTCTTTTTGGCGAATTGCTAGTCGAATTCGATTGGAATCTGGCTAATGAAAAGTTGTTTTTGATTTCATGATAACTTCGGGTTTGTTCTTTTTGACGAATTGCTAGTCTAAATAGATTGGAATCCAGCAAATGAAAATTGGTTTTTGATTTCATGATAACTTCGGGTTTGATCGTTTTTGGCGAATTGCTTGTCTAAATCGATTGGAATCGAGACAATGAAAAGTCGTACTTCATTTTATGATAACTTCGGGTTTGTTCGTTTTTGGAGAATCGCTAGTCTAAATAGATTGGAATCCAGCTAATGAAATGTGGTTTTTGATTTCATGATAACATCGGGTTTGTTCATCTTTGGAGAATTGCTAGTCTAAATAGATTGGAATCCAGCTAATGAAAAGCGGTTTTTGATTTCATGATAACATCGGGATTGTTCATTTTTCGTGAATTGCTAGTCTGATTCGATTGGAATCGAGCCAATGAAAAGTGGTTTCTGATTTCCTGATAACTTCGGGTTTGTTCTCTTTTGGCGAATTGCAAGTCTAATTCGATTGGAGTCGAGCCAATGAAAAGTGGTTTTTCATTTCATGATGAATTCGTACTTGTTTATTTTGGCGAATTGCTAGTCTAATTCGATTGGAATCTAGCTAATGAAAAGTGGTTTTTGATTTCCTGATAACTTCGAGTCTTTTCGTTTTTGGTGAATTGCTAGTCTAATTCCATTGTAATCGAGCCAATGAAAACTTGTTTTTGATTTCATGATAACTTCGGGTTTGTTCATTTTTGGCGAATTGCTAGTCTAATTCGATTGGAATCGAGCCACTAAAAAGTAGTTTTTGAGTTCATGATAACTTCGGGTTTGTTTTCCTCTGGCGAATTGCTAGTCTAATTCGATTGGAATCTAGCTAATGAAAAGTTGTTCTTGATTTCATGATAACTTCGGGTTTGTTCATTTTTGGCGAATTGCTAGTCTAAATAGATTGGAATCCAGCTAATGAAAGGTGGTTTTTGATTTCATCATAACTTTGGGTTTGTTCGTTTTTCGCGAATTGCTAGTCTAATTCGATTGGAATCGAGCCAATGAAAAGCGGTTTTTCATTTCATGATAACTTCGGGTTTTTTCATTTTTGACGAATTGCGAGTCTAAATCGACTGGAATCGATAAAATGAAATGTGGTATTTCCTTTCATGATAAATTCGGGTTTGTTCTTTTTGGCGAATTGCTAGTCTAATTCGATTGAAATCTAGCTAATGAAAAGTGGTTTGTTCATTTTTGGCGAATTGCTAGTCTAAATCGATTGGAATCGAGCCAACGAAAAGTTGCTTTTGATTTCATGATAACTTCTGTTTGTTCATTTTTGGTGAATTGCTAGTCTAAATAGATTGGAATCCAGCTGCTGAAAAGTAGTTTTTGATTTCGTGATAAGTATGGTTTTGTTCATTTTTGGCGAATTACTAGTCTAATTCGATTGGAATTGACCCAATGAAAAGCGGGTTTTCATATCATAATAACTTCGGGTTTGTTCATTTTTGGCGAATTTCGAGTCTAAATCGATTGGCATCGAGCCAATGAAAAGCGGTTTTTCATTTCAAGATTAATTCGTGTTTGTTCGTTTTAGCGAATTGCTAGTCTAATTTGATTGGAATCTAGCTAATGGAAATTGGTTTTTGATTTCCTAATAACTTCGAGTCTGTTCATCTTTGGCGAATTGCTAATCTAATTCCATTGGAATCGATCCCATGAGAAGTTGTTTTTGATTTCATGATAACTTCGAGTTTTTTCATTTTTGGCGAATTGCTAGTCTAATTCGATTGGAACCGAGTGACAAAAAAGTGGTTTTTTAGCTCATGATAACTTCGGGTTCGTTTTTTTTTTTGGCGAATTGCTAGTCTAATTCGATTGGAATCTGGCCAATGAAAAGTGATTTTTCATTTCATGATAACTTCGAGTTTGTTTGTTTTTGGTGAATTGCAAGTCTAAAGCAATTGGAATGAAGCTAATGAAAAGTGGCTTTTGATTTCATGATAACTTCAGATTTGTTCATATTTGGCGAATTTTTAGTCTAATTCGACTGGAATCGAGCAAAAAAAGTGGTTTTTCATTTCATGATAACTTCGGGTTTGATCGTTTTGGGCTAATTACTAGTCTAAATCAATTGGAATCAAGCTAATGAAAAGTGGCGTTTGATTTCATGATAACTTCGGGTTTGTTCATTTTTGACGAATTGCTAGTCTAATTCGATTGGAATCTAGCCAATGAAAAGTGGTTTTTGATTTCATGATAACTTTGGGTTTGTTCATTTTTGACGAATTGCTAGTCTAATTCGATTGGAATCTAGCCAATGAAAAGTGGTTTTTGATTTCACCATAACTTCGGGTTTGTTCATTTTTGGCGAATTGCTAGTCTAATTCGTTTGGGATCGAGCGAAGGAAAAGTGGATTTTCATTTCATGATTGATTCGTGTTTGTTCATTTTGACGAATTGCTATTCTAATTCGACTGGAATCTAGCTAATGAAAAGTGGTTTTTGATTTCCTGATAACTTCGGGTTTGTTCGTTTTTGGCGAATTGCTAGTCTAATTCCATTGGAATCGAGCCAATGAAAAGTGGTTTTCGATTTCATGATAACTTCGGGTTTGTTTAGTTTTGGCGAATTGCTAGTCTAATTCGAATGGAATCGAGCCACTAAAAAGTGGTTTTTGATTTCATGATGACTTCAGGTTTGTTCTTTTTTGGGGAATTGCTTGTCTAATTCGATTGGAATTGAGCTACTAAAAAGTGATTTTTGATTTCAAGATAACTTCGGGTTTGTTCCTTTTTGGCGAATTGCAAGTCTTAATCGATTGGAATCGAGCCAATGAAAAGTGGTTTTTGATTTCATGATATCTTCGGGTTTGTTCATTTCGAAAAATTGGTAGTCTAATTCGATTGGAATCCAGCTAATGAAAAAGTGGTTTTTGATTTCATGACAACTTAGGATTTGTTCATTTTTGCGGAATTCCTAGTCTAATTTGATTGGAATTGAGCCAATGAAAAGTTGTTTTTGATTTCATGATAACTTCGGGTTTGTTCATTTTTCACGAATTGCTAGTCTAATTCGATTGGAATCGGGCCAATGAAAAGCGAATTTTCATTTCATGATAACTTCGGGTTTGTCCATTTTTGGCGAATTGCGAGTCTAAATCGACTGGAATCGAGCCAATGAAAAGTGGTTTTTCATTTCATGATAAATTCGGGTTTGTTCTTTTTGGCGAATTGCTAGTCTAATTCATTTGGAATCTAGCCAATGAAAAGTGGTTTTTGATTTCATGATAACTTCGGGTTTGTTCATTTTTGGGGAATTGGTAGTCTAATTCCATTGAAATCGAGCCAATGAAAAGTTGTTTTTGGTTTCATGATTACTTCGAGTCTATTCATTTTTGGCGAATTCCTAGTCTAATTCGATTGGAATCGAGCCAATGAAAAGTGATTCTTGATTTCATGTTAACTCTGGGTTTGTTCTTTATTGTCAAATTGCTAGTCTAATTCAATTGGACTCGAGCCACTAAAAAGTGGTTTTTGATTTCATGATAACTTCGGGTTCGTTCTTTTTTGGCAAATTGCTAGTCTAATTCGATTGGAATATGGCCAATGAGAAGTGGTTTTTCATTTCATGATAACTTCTGGGGTGTTCATTTTTGGCTAATTGCTAGTCTAAATCGATTAGAATCGAGCCTACGAAAAGTGGCTTTTGATTTCATGATAACTTCGGGTTTGTTCATTCTTGGAGAATTGCTAGTCTAATTCGATTGGAATCTAGCAAATGAAAAGTGGTTTTTGATTTCATGATAACTTTGGGTTTGTTCTTTTTTGGCGAATTTCTAGTCTAATTCAATTGGAATCGAGCCAGCGAAAAGTTGTTTTTTATATCATGATAACTTTGGGTTTGATCGTTTTTAGCGAATTGCTAGTCTAATTCGATTGTAATCAAGCCAATAAAAAAAGTGGTTTTTGATTTCATGATAACTTCGGGTTTGTTCGTTTTTGGCGAATTGTTATTCTAATTCGATTGGAATCGAGCCAATGAAAAGTTATTTTTTGATTTCATGATAACTTCGGGCTTGTTCATTTTTGGCGAACTGCTAGTCTAAATTGATTGGAATCGTGTTCATTTTTGGCGAACTGCTAGTCTAAATTTATTGGAATCGAGCCAATGAAAAGTGATTTTTGATTTCATGATAACTTCGGGTCTGTTCGTTTTGCGCGAATTGCTAGTCTAATTCGATTGGAATCGAGCCACTAAAAAGTGGTTTTTGATTTCATGATGACTTCGGGTTTGTTCTTTTTTGGCTAATTGCTAGTCTAATTCGATTGGAATTGAGGCACTAAAAAGTGATTTTTGATTTCAAGATAACTTCGGGTTTGTTTCTTTTTGGCGAATCAACAGTCTTAATCGATTGGAATCAAGCCAATGAAAATTGGCTTTCGATTTCATGATATCTTCGGGTTTGTTCGTTTTAATGAATTGGTAGTCGAATTCTATTGGAATACAACTAATGAAAAGTGGTTTTTGATTTAATGATAAGTTCGGATTTGTTCATTTTTGGCGAATTGCTAGTCTAATTTGATTAGAATTGCGCCAATGAAAAGTGGTTTTTGATTTCATGATAACTTCGGGTTTGTTCGTTTTTCGCGAATTGCTCGTCTAATTCGATTGGAATCGAGCCAATGAAAAGCGGTTTTTCATTTCATGATAACTTTGAGTTTTTTCATTTTTGTCGAATTGTGAGTCTAAATCGACTGGAATCGAGCAAATGAAATTTGGTTTTCATTTCATGATAAATTCATGTTTGCTCTTTTAGGCGAATTGCTAGTCTAATTCGATTGGAATCTAGCTAATGAAAAGTGGTATTTGATTTCATGATAACTTCTGGTTTGATCGTTTTTGGCGAATTGCTAGTCTAAACAGATTGGAATCAAGCCAATGAAAAGTGGTTTTTGATTTCATGATAACTTCGGGTTTGTTCGTTTTTGGCAAATTGCTAGTCTAAACAGATTGGAATCTAGCTAATGAAAAGTGGTATTTGATTTCATGATAACTTCGGGTTTTATCGTTTTTGGCGAATTGCTAGTCTATACAGATTGGAATCAAGCCAATGAAAAGTGGTTTTTGATTTCATGATAACTTCGAGTTTGTTCGTTTTTGGCAAATTGCTAGTCTAAATTGATTGGAATCGAGCCAATGAAAAGTGGTATTTAATTTCTTGATAACTACGGGTATGTTCATTTTTGGGAAATTGCTAGTCTAAATTTATTGAAATCGAGCCGATGAAACGTGGCTTTTGATTTCATGGTAACGTAGGGTTTGTTCAGTTTTGGCGAATTGCTATTCTAATTCGGTAGGAATCGAGCCAAAGAAAACTGCTCTTTCATTTCATGGAAACTTCGGGCTTGTTCGTTTTAAGCGACTAACTTTTCCAAATCGATTGGAATCGAACAATTGAAAACTGGCTTTCGATTTCATGATATCTTCGGGTTTGTTCGTTTCGACGAATTGGTAGTCCAATTCTATTGGAATACAGCTAATGAAAAGTGGTCTTTGATTTCACGATAACTTCGGGTGTGTTCATTTTTGGGGAATTGGTAGTCTAATTCCAATGGAATCGACCAAATGAAAAGTTGTTTTTGATTTCATGATAACTTCGAATCTGTTCATTTTTGGCGAATTGCTCGTCGAATTCGATTGGAATCGAGCCAATGAAAAGTGGTTTTTGATTTCATGATAACTTCGGGTTTGTTCTTTTTTGGCGAATTGCTAGTATAATTCGATTGGAATCTAGCCAATAAAAAGTGATTTTTGATTTCATGAAAACTTCGGGTTTGTTCTTTTTTGGCGAATTCCTCGTGAAATTCGATTGAAATCTAGCCAATGAAAAGTGGTTTTTCATTTCACGGTAACTTCGAGTTTGTTCATTTTTGGCGAAATGCTAGTCTAAATCGATTGGAATCGAGCCAACGAAAGGTGGCTTTTGATTTCATGAAAACTTCGGGTTTGTTCATTTTTGGCGAATTGCTAGTCTAATTCCATTGAAATCTAGCTAATGAAAAGAGGTTTTTTATTTCCTAATAACTTCGGATTAATTCTTTTTTGGCGAATTACTAGTCTAATTCGATTGGAATCGAGCCAATGTAAAGTTGTTTTTTATTTCTTGATAACTTCGGGTTTGTTCTTTTTTGGCAAATTGCTAGTCAAATTTGATTGGAATCGTGCCAATAATGAGTGGTTTTTGATTTCATGATAACTTCGGGTTTGTTCTTTTTTGGCGAATTGCTAGTCTAAATCGATTGGAATCAAACTAATGAAAGTGGTTTTTGATTTCATGATAACTTCGGGTTTGATCGTTTTTGGCGAATTGCTAGTCTAATTCGATTGGAATCGAGCCAATGAAAAGTGGTTTTTGATTTCATGATAACTTCGGGTTTGTTCATTTTTGGCGAATTGCTAGTCTAATTCGATTGGAATCGAGCCATTGAAAAGTTGTTTTTGATTTCATGATAACTTAGGGTTTGTTTGTTTTTGGCGAATTGCTAGTCTAATTCGATTGGAATCGAGCCTATGAAAAGTTGTTTTTTATTTCATGATAACTTCAGGTTTGTTCGTTTTTGGTGAATTGCTTGTCTAAATTGATTGGAATCGAGCCAAGGAAAAGTGGTTTTTAATTTCATGATAACTTCGGGTTTGTTCATTTTTGGTAAATTGTAAGTCTAGATCGATTGGAATCGTGCCAATGAAACGTGGCTTTTGATTTCATTATAACTTTGGGTTTGTTCATTTTTGGCGAATTGCTAGTCTAATTCGGTTGGAATCGACCTAAAGAAAAGTGGTTTTTCATTTCATTGTAACTTCATGCTTGTTCGTTTTTAGCGAATAACTTTTCTAATTCGATTGGAATCGAGCAATTGAAAACTGGCTTTCGATTTCATGATATCTTCAGGTTTGTTCGTTTTCACGAATTGGTAGTCTAATTCTATTGGAATACATCTAATTAAAAGTGTTTTTTGATTTAATGATAAGTTCGGATTTGTTCATTTTTGGCGAATTGCTTGTCTAATTTGAATGGAATTGAGCCAATGAAAAGTGGTTTTTGATTTCATGATAACTTCGGGTTTGTTCGTTTTTTGCGAATTGCTAGTCTAATTCCATTGGAATGGAGCCAATGAAAAGCGGTTTTTCATTTCATAATAACTTCGGGTTTGTTCATTTTTGGCGAATTGCGAGTCTAAATCGTTTGGAATCGAGCCAATGAAAAGTGGATTTTCATTTCATGACTAATTCGTGTTTCTTCATTTTGGCGAATTACTAGTCTAATTCGATTGGAATCTGGCTAATGAAAATTGGTTTTTGATTTCTTGATAACTTAGGGTTTGTTCGTTTTTGGCGAATTGCTAGTCTAAATTGATTGGAATCGAGCGAATAAAAAGTGGTTTTTGATTTCATGATGACTTCGGGTTTGTTCTTTTTTGGCGATTTGCTAGTCTAATTCGATTGAAATTGAACCACTAAAAAGTGATTTTTGATTTCAAGATAACTTCGGATTTGTTCATTTTTGGCGAATTGCTAGCCTTAACCGATTGGAATCAGGCCAATGAAATGTGGCTTTTGATTTCATGTTATCTTCGGGTTTGTTCATTTCGAAAAATTGGTATTCTAATTCGATTGGAATCCAGCTAATGAAAAGTGGTTTTTGATTTCATGACAACTTAGGATTTGTTCATTATTAGGGAATTCCTAGTCTAATTTGATCGGAATTGAGCCAATGAAAAGTTGTTTTCGATTTCATGATAACTTCGGGTTTGTTCATTTTTCGCGAATTGCTAGTCAAATTCGATTGGAATCGAGCCAATGAAAAGTGAATTTTTGTTTCAAGATAACTTTGGGTTTGTCCATTTTTAGCGAATTGCGAGTCTAAATCGATTGGAATCGAGCCAATGAAAAATGGTTTTTCATTTCATGATAACTTCGGGTTTGTTCTTTTTGGCAAATTGCTAGTCTAATTCATTTGGAATCTAGCTAATGAAAAGTGGTTTTTGATTTCATGATAACTTCGGCTTTGTTCATTTTTGGGGAATTGGTAGTCTAATTCCATTGGAATCGAGGCAATGAAAAGTTGCTTTTGATTTCATGATAACTTCGAGTCTATTCATTTTTGGCGAATTCCTAGTCTAACTCGATTGGAATCGAGCCAATGAAAGGTGATTTTTGATTTCATGATAACTTCGGGTTTGTTCTTTTTTGGTGAATTGCTAGTTTAATTCGATTGGAATCGAGCCACTAAAAAGTGGTTTTCGATTTCATGATAACTTCGGGTTTGTTCTTTTTTGGCAAATTGCTATTCTAATTCGATTGGAATCTGGCCAATGAAACGTGGTTTTTCATTTCATGATAACTTCGGGTTTGTTCATTTTTGGCGAATTGCTAGTCTAAATCGATTGGAATTGAGTCAACGAAATGTGGCTTCTGATTTCATGATAACTTGGGGTTTGTTCATTCTTGGCGAATTGCTAGTCTAATTCGATTGGAATCTAGCAAATGAAAAGTGGTTTTTGATTTCCTGATAACTTTGGGTTTGTTCTTTTTTGGCGAATTGCTAGTCTAATTCAATTGAAATCGAGCCAGCGAAAAGTTGTTTTTGATTTCATGATAACTACGGGTTGGTTCGTTTTTGGCGAATTGCATGTCTAATTCGATTGGAATCGAGGCAGTAAAAAGTGGTTTTTGATTTCATGATAACTTCAGGTTTGTTCTTTTTTGGTGAATTCTGAGTCTAATTCGATTGGAATCTGGCCAATGAAAAGTGGTTTTTCATTTCATGATAACTTCGGGTTTGTTCGTTTTTGGCGAATTGCTAGTCTAAATCGATTGCAATACAACTAATGAAAAGTGGTTTTAGATTTCATGATAACTTCGGGTTTCATCGTGTTTAGCAAATTGCTAGTCTAATTGAATTGCAATCGAGCCAATGAAAAGTGGTTTTTGATTTCATGATAACTTTGGGTTTGTTCATTTTAGCAAATTGCTATTCTAATTCGATTGGAATCTAGCCAATGAAAAGTTGGTTTTGACTTCATGATAACTTCGGGTTTGTTCATTTTTGGCGAACTGCTAGTCTAAATTGATTGGAATCGAGCCAAAGAAAAGTAGTTTTTAATTTCATGATAACTTCGGGTTTGTTCATTTTTTTGGCAAATTGCTAGCCTAAATCGATTGGAATCGAGCCAGTGAATCGTGGCTTTTGATTTAATGATCACTTAGGGTTTGTTCGATTTTGGCGAGTTGCTAGTCTAATTCGGTTGGAATCGAGCCAAAGAAAAGTGGTTTCATTTCTTGGTATCTTCGGGCTAGTTCATTTTTAGTGAATAACTTTTCTAAATCGATTGGAATCGAGCAATTGAAAACTGGTTTTCGATTTCATGATATCTTCGGGTTTGTTCGTTTTGATGAATTGGTAGTCGAATATTATTGTAATACAACTAATGAAAAGAGGTTTTTGATTTAATGATAAGTTTGGATTTGTTCGTTTTTGGCGAATTGCTAGTCTAATTTGATTGGAATTGAGCCAATGAAAAGTGGTTTTTTATTTCATGATAACTTCGGGTTTGTTCTTTATTCGCGAAGTGCTAGTCTAATTCGATTGGAATCGAGCCAATGAAAAGCGGTCTTTCATTTCATGATAACTTTGGGTTTTTTCATTTTTGGCGAATTGCGAGTCTAAATCGACTGGAATCGAGCAAATGGAATGTGATTTTTCAATTCATGATAAATTCGGGATTGTTCTTTTTGGCGAATTGCTAGTCTAATTCGATTGGAATCTAGCTAATGAAATGTGGTTTTTGATTTCTTGATAACTTCGGGTTTCTTCGTTTTTGGTGAATTGTTAGTCTAAACAAATTGGAATCCAGCTAATGAAAAGTGGTTTTTGATTTCATGATAACTTTGGGTTTGATCGTTTTTGGCAAATTGCTAGTCTAAATCTATTGGAATCAAGCCAATGAAAAGTTGTTTTTGATTTCATGATAACTTCGGTTTTGTTCATTTTTTACGAATTGCTAGTCTAAATTGATTGGAATCGAGCCAAAGAAAATTGGTTTTTAATTTCTTGATAACTTCGGGTTTGTTCATTTTTGGCAAATTGCTAGTCTAAATTGATTGAAATCAAGCCAATGAAACGTGGCTTTTGATTTCATGATAACTTCGGGTTTGTTCGGTTTTGGCGAATTTCTAGTCTAATTCGGTTGGAATCGAGCCAAAGAAAAGTGGTTTTTCATTTCATGGTAACTTCAGGCTTGTTCGTGTTTAGTGAATAACTTTTCTAAATCGATTGGAATCGAGCAATTGAAAACTGGCTTTCGATTTCATGATATCTTCGAGTTTGTTCGTTTTGACGAATTGATAGTCGAATTCTATTAGAATACAACTAATGAAAAGTGGTTTTTGATTTAATGATAAGTTCCGATTTGTTCATTTTTGGTGAATTACTAGTCTAATTTGATTGGAATTGGGCCAATGAAAAGTGGTTTTTGATTTCATGAGAACTTCGGGTTTGTTCGTTTTTCGCGAATTGCTCGTCTAATTCGATTGGAATCGAGCCAATGAAAAGCGATTTTTCATTTCATGATAGCTCCGGGTTTTGTTCATTTTTGGCGAATTGCAAATCAAAATCGACTAGAATCGAGCAAATGAAATGTGGTTTTTCATTTCATGATAAATTCGGGTTTGTTCTTTTTGGCGAATTGCTAGTCTAATTCAATTGGAATCTAGCTAATGAAAAGTGGTTTTTGATTTCATGATAACTTCGGGGTTCTTCATTTTTGGGGAATTGCTAGTCTAAACAGATTGGAATCCAGCTGATGAAAAGTGGTTTTTGATTTCATGATACTTCGGGTTTGATCATTTTTGGCGAATTGCTAGTCTAAATCGATTGGAATCAAGCCAATGAAAAGTTGTTTTTGATTTCATTATAACTTCGGGTTTGTTCGTTTTTGGCGAATTGCTAGTCTAAATTGATTGGAATCGAGCCATAGAAAAGTGGTTTTTAATTTCTTGATAACTTCAGGTTTGTTCATTTTTGGCAAATTGCTAGTCTAAATTGATTGAAATCGAGCCAATGAAACGTGGCTTTTGATTTCATGATAACTTAGGGTTTGTTCGGTTTTGGCGAATTGCTATTCTAATTCGGTTGGAATCGAGCCAAAGAAAAGTGGTTTTTCATTTCATGGAAACTTTGGGCTTGTTAATTTTTTAGCGAATAACTTTTCTAAATCGATTGGAATCGAACAATTGAAAACTGGCTTTCGATTTCATGATATCTATAGGTTTGTTCGTTTTCACGAATTGGTAGTCTAATTCGATTGGAATACAGCTAATGAAAAGTGGTTTTTGATTTAATGATAAGTTCGGATTTGTTCGCTTTTGGCGAATCGCTAGCCTGATTTGATCGGAATTGAGCCAATGAAAAGTGGTTTTTGATTTCATGATAACTTCCGGTGTGTTCTTTTTTGGGGAATTGGTAGTCTATTTCCATTGGAATCGAGCAAATGAAAAGTTGTTTTTGATTTCATGATAACTTCAAATCTGTTCGTTTTTGGCGAATTGCTGGTCAAATTCGATTGGAATCGAGCCAATGAAAAGTGGTTTTTGATTTCATGATGACTTCGGGTTTGTTCTTTTTTGGCGAATTGCTAGTCTAATTCGATTGGAATCTAGCCAATAAAAAGTGGTTTTTGATTTCATGATAATTTCGGGTTTGTTCTTTTTTGGCGAATTCCTAGTCAAATTCGATTGGAATCTAGCCAGTGAAATGTGGTTTTTCATTTCATGATAACTTCGGATTTGTTCGTTTTTGGCGAATTGCTAGTCTAAATCCATTGGAATCGAGCCAACGAAAAATGGCTTTTGATTTCATGATAACTTCGGGTTTGTTCATTTTTGGCGAATTGCTAGTCTAATTCGATTGGAATCTAGCTAATGAAAAGTGGTTTTTGATTTCCTGATAACTTCGGATTTGTTCTTTTTTGGCGAATTGCTAGTCTAATTCCATTGGAATCGAGCCAATGTAAAGTTGTTTTAGTTTTCTTGATAACTTCGGGTTTGTTCTTTTTTGGCGAAATGCTAGTCAAATTCAATTGGAATCGAGCCAATAATGAGTGTTTTTTTATTTCATGATAACTTCGGGTTTGTTCTTTTTTGGCGAATTGCTAGTCTAATTTGATTGGAATCTAACCAATGAAAAGTGGTTTTTCATTTCATGATAACTTCGGGTTTGCTCGTTTTTGGCGAATTGCTAGTCTAAATCGATTGGAATCCAACTAATGAGAAGTGGTTTTTCATTTCATGATAAGTTCGGGTTTGATCATTTTTGGCGAATTGCTAGTCCAATTCAATTGGAATCGAGCCAATGAAAAGTGGTTTTTGATTTCATGATAACTTCCGGTTTGTTCGTTTTTGGCGAATTGCTAGTCTAATTCGTTTGGAATTGAGCCAGTGAAAAGTTCTTGTTGATTTCATGATAACTTCGTGTTTGTTCATTTTCGGCGAATTGCTAGTCTAATTCGATTGGAATCGAGCCACTGAAAAGTTGTTTTTGATTTCATCATAACATCGGGTTTGTTCATTTTTGGCGAATTGCTAGTCTAAATTGATTGGAATTGAGCCAAAGAAAAGTGGTTTTTAATTTCATGATAACTTCGGGTTTGTTCATTTTTGGCAAATTGCTAGTCTAAATCGATTGGAATCGAGCCAATGAAACGTGGCTTTTAATTTCATGATAACCTAGGGTTTGTTCGTTTTTGGCGAATTACTAGTCTAATTCGGTTGGAATCGAGCCAAAGAAAAGTGGTTTTTCATTTCATTATAACTTCGGGCTTGTTCGTTTTTAGCGAATAACTTTTCTAAATCGATTGGAATCGAGCCAATGAAAAGTGGTTTTTGATTTCATGATATCTTCAGGTTTGTTCATTTTTCGCGAATTGCTAGTCTAATTCGATTGGAATCGAGCCAATGAAAAGTGGTTTTTGATTTCATGATATCTTCAGGTTTGTTCATTTTTCGCGAATTGCTAGTCTAATTCGATTGGAATCGAGCCAATGAAAAGTGGTTTTTGATTTCATGATATCTTCAGGTTTGTTCATTTTTCGCGAATTGCTAGTCTAATTCGATTGGAATCGAGCCAATGAAAAGTGGTTTTTGATTTCATGATATCTTCAGGTTTGTTCATTTTTCGCGAATTGCTAGTCTAATTCCATTGGAATTGAGCCAATGAAAAGTGGTTTTTGATTTCATGATAACTTCGGGTGTGTTCATTTTTGGGGAATTGGTAGTCTAATTCCATTGGAATCGAGCAAATGAAAAGTTGTTTTTGATTTCATGATAACTTCGAATCTGTTCATTTTTGGCGAATTGCTCGTCAAATTCGATTGGAATCGAGCCAATGAAAAGTGGTTTTTGATTTCATGATAACTTCGGATTTGTTCTTTTTTGGTGAATTGCTAGTCTAATTCGATTGGAATCTAGCCAATAAAAAGTGATTTTTGATTTCATGATAACTTCGGGTTTGTTCTTTTTTGGTGAATTCCTAGTCAAACTCGATTGGAATCTAGCCAATGAAAAGTGGTTTTTCATTTCATGGTAACTTTGGGTTTGTTTGTTTTTGGCGAATTACAAGTCTAAATCGATTGGAATCGAGCCAACGAAAAGTGGCTTTTGATTTAATGATAATTTCGGGTTTGTTCGTTTTTAGCGAATTGCTAGTCTAATTTGATTGGAATCTAGCTAATGAAAAGTGGTTTTTGATTTCCTAATAACTTCGGATTTATTGTTTTTTGGCGAATTGGTGGTCTGATTCCATTGGAATCGAGCAAATGAAAAGTTGTTTTTGATTTCATGATAACTTCGAATCTGTTCGTTTTTGGCGAATTGCTGGTCAAATTCGATTGGAATCGAGCCAATGAAAAGTGGTTTTTGATTTCATGATAACTTCGGATTTGTTCTTTTTTGGTGAATTGCTAGTCTAATTCGATTGGAATCTAGCCAATAAAAAGTGGTTTTTGATTTCATGATAACTTCGGGTTTGTTCTTTTTTGGCGAATTCCTAGTCAAACTCGATTGGAATCTAGCCAATGAAAAGTGGTTTTTCATTTCGTGGTAACTTCGGGTTTGTTTGTTTTTGGCGAATTACAAGTCTAAATCGATTGGAATCGAGCCAACGAAAAGTGGCTTTTGATTTAATGATAATTTCGGGTTTGTTCATTTTTAGCGAATTGCTAGTCTAATTCGATTGGAATCTAGCTAATGAAAAGTGGTTTTTGATTTCCTAATAACTTCGGACTTGTTGTTTTTTGGCGAATTGGTAGTCTAATTCCATTGGAATCAAGCAAACGAAAAGTTGTTTTTGATTTCATGATAACTTCGAATCTTTCGTTTTTGGCGAATTGCTGGTCAAATTCGATTGGAATCGAGCCAATGAAAAGTGGTTTTTGATTTCATGATAACTTCGGGTTTGTTCTTTTTTGGCGAATTGCTAGTCTAATTCGATTGGAATCTAGCTAATAAAAAGTGGTTTTTGATTTCATGATAACTTCGGGTTTGTTCTTTTTTGGCGAATTGCTAGTCTAATTCGATTGGAATCTAGCTAATAAAAAGTGGTTTTTGATTTCATGATAACTTCGGGTTTGTTCTTTTTTGGCGAATTCCTAGTCAAACTCGATTGGAATCTAGCCAATGAAAAGTGGTTTTTCATTTCGTGGTAACTTCGGGTTTGTTTGTTTTTGGGGAATTACAAGTCTAAATCGATTGGAATCGAGCCAACGAAAAGTGGCTTTTGATTTAATGATAATTTCGGGTTTGTTCATTTTTAGCGAATTGCTAGTCTAATTCGATTGGAATCTAGCTAATGAAAAGTGATTTTTGATTTCCTGATAACTTCAGATTTATTTTTTTTGGCGAATTGGTAGTCTAATTCCATTGGAATCGAGCAAATGAAAAGTTGTTTTTGATTTCATGATAACTTCAAATCTGTTCGTTTTTGGCGAATTGCTGGTCAAATTCGATTGGAATCGAGCCAATGAAAAGTGGTTTTTGATTTCATGATAACTTCGGGTTTGTTCTTTTTTGGCGAATTGCTAGTCTAATTCGATTGGAATCTAGCTAATAAAAAGTGGTTTTTGATTTCATGATAACTTCGGGTTTGTTCTTTTTTGGCGAATTCCTAGGCAAATTCGATTAGAATCTAGCCAATGAAATGTGGTTTTTCATTTCATGGTAACTTTGGGTTTGTTTGTTTTTGGTGAATTGCTAGTCTAAATCGATTGGAATCGAGCCAACGAAAAGTGGCTTTTGATTTCATGATAACTTCGGGTTGGTTCGTTTTTAGGGAATTGCTAGTCTAATTCGATTGGAATCTAGCTAATGAAAAGTGGTTTTTGATTTCCTGATAACTTCGGATTTGTTCTTTTTTGGCGAATTGCTAGTCTAATACCATTGGAATCGAGCCAATGTAAAGTTGTTTTAGATTTCTTGATAACTTCGGGTTTGTTCTTTTTTGGCGAATTGCTAGTCAAATTCGATTGGAATCGAGCCAATAATGAGTGATTTTTGATTTCATGATAACTTCGGGTTTGTTCTTTTTTAGCGAATTGCTAGTCTAATTTGATTGGAATCTAGCCAATGAAAAGTGGTTTTTCATTTCATGACAACTTCGGGTTTGTTCGTTTTTGGCGAATTGCTAGTCTAAATCGATTGGAATCCAACTAATGAGAAGTGGTTTTTGATTTCATGATAAGTTCGGGTTTGATCATTTTTGACGAATTGCTAGTATGATTCGATTGGAATCGAGCCAATGAAAAGTGGTTTTTGGTTTCATGATAACTTCGGGTTTGTTCTTTTTTGCGAAATGCCAGTCTAATTTGTTTGGAATGAAGCGTATAAAAAATGTGTTTTGATTTCACGGTGACTTTCGGTTCGTTTGTTTTTGGCGAATTGCTAGTCTAATTCGATTGGAATCGAGCCAATGAAAAGTTGTTTTTTATTTCCTAACAACTTCGATTTTTTTCGTTTTTAGCGAGCTGCTAGTCTAATTCGATTGGAATCCAGATTCGATTGGAATCGGGCGAACGAAAAATGGATTTTGATTTCATGAGAACTTCGGGTTTGTTCGTTTTTGGCGAATTGCTAGTCTAATTCGATTGAAATCGAGCAAATGAAAAGTGGTTTTTTATTTCATGATGACTTCGAGTTTTTTCGTTTTTGGCCAAATTGCTAGTCTAATTCGATTCGAATTAAGCCAATCAAAAGTGGCTTTTGATTTCATGGTTACTTCTGGTTTGTTCATTTTTGGCAAATTGCTTGTCTAATTCGATTGGAATCGAGCCAATAAAAGTGATTTTTGATTTCATGACAACTTTCGACTTGTTCATTTTTGGCCGATTGTTAGTCTAATTCAATTGGAATCAAGCTAATGAAAAGTGGGTTTTGATTTGATGATAAGTTCGAGTTTGTTCATTTTTGGCGAAATGCTAGTCTAATTCGATTGGAATCCAGCCAATGAAAAGTGGGTTCTAATTTCATGATAACTTAGGGTTTGTTCATTTTTTACGAATTGGTTGTTGAATTCGATTGGAATCGGGCCATTGAAAAGTGGCTTTTGATTCCATGATAACTTCGTGCTTGTTTATTTTTGGAGAATTAGTCTGATTCAGCAAGAATTGGGCCAATGAAAAGTGGGTTTTAATTTCATGATAACTTCAGGTTTGTTCGTTTTAGGCGAATTGCTACTCTAATTCGATTGGAATCAAGCCAATGAAAAGTTGGTTTGGATTTCATGATAACTTCGGGTTTGTTCATTTTTGACGAATTGCTAGTCTAATTCGATTGGATTCGACCCCATGAAAAGTGGCTTTTGATTTCATGATAACTTCGGGTTTGTTCATTTTTCGCAAATTGCTAGTCTAATTCGATCGGAATCGGGCATATGAAAAGTTGTTTTTGATTTCATGGTTACTTCGGGTTTATCTGGTTTTGGTGAATTGCTAGTCTAATTCGATTGGAATCGAGCCATTGAAAAGTGTCTTTTGATTTCATGATTACTTTGGGTTTGTTCATTTTTGGCAAATTGCTAGTCTAATTAGATTAGAATCGAGCCAATGAAAAGTTGTTTTTTAATTCTTAATAACTTCGGATTTTTTTGTTTTTAGTAAATTGCTAGTCTAATTCGATTGGAATCGAGATTCGATTGGAATCGGGCCAACGAAAAGTGGATTTTTATTTCATAAGAACTTCGGATTTGTTCATTTTTGGCGAATTGCTAGTCTAATTCGAATGAAATCGAGCCAATGAAATGTGGTTTTTTATTTCCTGATGACTTCGTGTTTTTTCTTTTTGGCGAATTGCTATTCTAATTCGATTGGAAGCGATCCAACGAAAAGTGGGTTTTGATTTCATGATAAAACCCAGGTTTGTTCATTTTTTGCGAATTGCTAGTCTAATTAGATTGGAATTGAGCCAATGAAAAGTGGTTTTTGGTTTCATGATAACTTCGGATTTATTCGTTTTTGGTGAATTGCAAGTCTAATTTATTTGAAATCGAGCCAATGAAAAGTCGTTTTTGATTTATTGATGACTTCAGGTTTGTTCATTTTTGGCAAATTACTAGTCTAATTTGATTGGAATTGAGCAAATCAAAAGTGGCTTTTGATTTCATGGTTACTTCTAGTTTGTTCATTTTTGGCGAATTACATGTCTAATTCGATTGGAATCGAGCCAATAAAAGTGGTTTTGATTTCATGATAACTTTCGGTTTGTTCATTTTTGGCCGATTGTTAGTCTAATTCAATTGGAATCGAGCCAATGAAAAGTGAATTTTGATTTCATGATAACTTCGGGTTTGTTCATTTTTGGCGAATTGCTAGTCTAATTCGATTGGAATCCAGCCAACGAAAAGTGGGTTTTGATTTCATGGTAACTTAGGGTTTGTTCATTTTTGGTGAATTGGTTGTCTAATTCGATTGGAATCGGGCCATTGAAAAGTGGATTTTGATTTCATGATAACTTTGGGTTTGTTCCTCTTAGGGGAATTGCTAGTCCAATTCAGTTAGAATAGAGCCAATGAAAATTGATTTTTTAATTCATGATAACTTCAGGTTTTTTCATTTTTTGGAGAATTGCTAGTCTAATTCCAATGGAATCGAGGCAATGAAAAGTGGTTTTTGATTTCAAGATGACTTTGGGATTGTTCGTTTTTGGCGAATTGCTAGTCTGATTCGATTGGATTCGAACTAATGAACAGTGGCTTTTGATTTCATGGTTACTTCTGGTTAGTTCGTTTTTGGCGAATTGCTAGTCTTATTTGATTGGAATCGAGCCAATGAAAAGTTGGTTTGGATTTCATGATAACTCCAGGTTTGTTCATTTTTGGCGAATTGCTCGTCAAATTCGTTTGGAATCGAGGCCAGAAAAAGTGGCTTTTGATTTCATGATAACTTCGTGTTTGTTCATTTTTGGAGAATTGCTAATCTGATTCGACAGAAATCGGGCCAATGAAAAGTGGATTTTAATTTCATGATAACTTCAGGTTTGTTCATTTTTGGTGAATTGCTACTCTAATTCGATTGGAATCGAGCCAATGAAAAGGTCGTTTGGATTTCATGATAACTTCGAATTTGTTCATTTTTAGCTAATTGCTAGTCTAATTCGATTGGAATCGACCCCATGAAAAGTGGCTTTTGATTTCATGATAACTTCGAGTTTGTTCGTTTTTGGCGAATTGCTAGTCTAATTCGATCGGAATAGGGCCAATGAAAAGTGGGTTTTAATTTCATGATAACTTCGGGTGTGTTCATTTTTGGCGAATTGGTAGTCTAATTCGATTAGAATCAAGCCAATGAAAAGTAGTTTTTGATTTCATGATAACATCGAGTTTTTTTCATTTTTAGCTATTTGGTAGTGTAATTCGATTGGAATCAAGCCAATGAAAAGTGGTTTTGAATTTCATGATAACTTCGGGTTTGTTTGATTTTGGCGATTTGCTAGTCTAATTCGATCGGAATCGGGCCAATGAAAAGTGGGACTTAATTTCATGATAAATTCGGGTGTGTTCATTTTTGGCGAATTGGTAGTCTAATTCGATTAGAATCAAGCCAATGAAAAGTAGTTTTTGATTTCATGATAACATCAGGTTTTTTTCATTTTTGGCGATTTACTAGTGTAATTCAATTGGAATCGAGCCAATAAAAAGTTGGTTTTGATTTCATGGTAACTTCGGGTTTGTTCGTTTTTGGTGAATTGCTAGTCTAATTCGATTGGAATCGAGCCAATGAAATGTGGCTTTGATTTCATGGTTACTTTGGGTTTGTTCGTTTTTTAGTGAATTGCTAGTCTAATTCGATAGGAATCGGGCTAATGAAAGGTGAGTTTAAATTTCATGATAACTTCGGGTTTGTTCGTTTTTGGCGAATCACTAACCTAATTCGATTGGAAATGAGCCAATGAAAAGTAGTTTTTGATTTCATGGTAACTTCGGGTTTGTTCATTTTTAGCGAATTGCTAGTCTAATTCGGTTAGAATCGAGCCAATAAAAATTGGCTTTTCATTTCATGATAACGTCGGGTTTGTTCGTTTTTGGGAAATTGCTAGTCTAATTCGATTGGAATCGGTCCAATGAAAAGTGGATTTTGATTCCATGATAACTTCGGGTTTGTTCATTTTAGGTGAATTGCTAGTCGAGATTCGATTGGAATTAGGCAAATGAAAAGAGGATTTTGATTTCTTGACAACTTCAGGTTTGTTCGTTTTTGGTGAATTGCTCTAATTCGATTGAAATCGAGCCAATGAAAAGTGGTTGTTTATTTCATGATAACATTGAATTTTTTTCATTTTTGGCGAATTGCTATTCTAATTCGATTGGAATCGAGCCAATGAAAAGTGGGTTTCGAATTCATGATAACTCCAGGTTTTTTCATTTTTGGCGAATTACTAGTCTAATTCGATTGGAATCGAGCCAATGAAAAGTGGTTTTTGGTTTCATGAGAACTTCGGGTTTGTTCATTTTTGGCGAATTTCTAGTCTAATTAGATTGGAGTCGAGCCAATGAAAAGTGGTTTTTGATTTCTTGATAACTTCAGGTTTGTTCATTTTTGGCGAATTACTAGTCTAATTCGATTGGAATCGAGCGAATGAAAGGTGTCTTCTAATGATTTCGTCATAACTTCGAGTTTATTGTTATTAGCGAATTGCTAGTCTAATTCGATTGGAATAGAGCCATTGAAAAGTGTCTTTCGATATCATGATAACTTCAGGTTTGTTCATTTTTGGCGAATTTCTAGTCTAATTCGATTCGAATCAAGCTAATGAACAGTGGTTTTTGATTTCATGAAAACTTCGGGTTCGCTCGTTTTTAGAGAATAGCTAGACTAATTCGATTGGAATCGAGCCAATGAAAAGTGGTTTTGATTTCATGATAACTTCGGGTTTGTTCATTTTTGGCTAATTTCTAGTCTAATTCGATCGAAATCGAGCCAATGAAGACTAGCTTTTGATTTCATGATAACTTTGGGTTTGTTCACTTTTGGCGAATTGCTATTCTAATTCGATTCGAATCGAGCCAATGAAAAGTGGTTTTTGATTTCATGATAACTTCGGGTTTGTTCGATTTTAACGAATTGCTAGTCTAATTCGATAGGAATCGAGCCATTGAAAAGTTGCTTTTGATATCATGATAACTTTGGGTTTCTTCATTTTTGGCAAATTACTGGTCTGATTCGATTGGAATCGAGCCAATTAAAAGTGGTTTTTGTTTCCATTATAACTTTTAGTTTGTTCATTTTGACGAATTACTAGTCTAATTCAATTGGAATCGAGCCAATGAAAGGAGGGTTTTGATTTCATGATAACTTCGGCTTTGTTCATTTTTGACGAAATGCTAGTCTAATTCGATTGGAATCGAACCAATGAAAAGTGATTTTTGATTTCATAATAATTTCGGGTTTGTTCATTTTTGGCGAATTGCTAGTCTAATTCGACTGGAATCGAGTTAATGAAAAGTGGTTTTTGATTTTATGATAACTTCGGGTTTGTTCGTTTTTGGCGAATTACTAGTCTAAGTCGATTGGAATCAAGCCAACGAAAAGTGGTTTATAATTTCAAGATAACTTTGGGTTTGTTCGTTTTTGGCAAATAGCTAGTCTAATTCGATTGGAATCGGGCCAATGAAAAGTTGCTTTGGATTTCATGATAACTTCGGGTTCGTCTATTTTTGGCAAATTGCGAGTCTAATTTGACTGGAATCGAGCGAATGAGAAGTGGCTTTTGATGATTTCATGATAACTTCGGGTTTGTTCATTTTTGGCGAGTTGGTAGTCTAATTCGATTGGAATCGAGCCAATGAAAAGAGGGTTTTGATTTCATGTGATAACTTCGGGTTTGTTCATTTTCGACGAATAGCTAGTTTAATTCGATTGCAATCGAGCCAAAGAAATGTGGCTTTCGATTTCAGGATAACTTCGGGTTTGTTCATTTTTGCCGAATTGGTAGTCTAATTCGATTGGATCGAGCCATTGAAAAGTAATTTTTGATTTCATGATAACTTCGGGTTTGGTCGTTCTTGATCGATTAGAATCGAGCCAATGAAAAGAGGCTTTTGATTTCATGATAACTTCGGGTTTGTTCGTTTCTGGCTAATTGTCAGTCTAATTCGATTGGAATCGAGCCAATAAAAAGTTACTTTTGATTTCATGATAACTTCGAGTTTGTTCATTTTTGGTGAATTGCTAGTCTAATTCGACTGGAATCGAGCGAATGAAAAGTGGCTATTGATAATTTCATGATAACTTCAGGTTTGTTCATTTTTTACGAGGTTGATACTTTAATTCAATTGGATTCGAGCCAATGAAAGGAGGGTTTTGATTTCATGATAACTTTCGATTTGTTCATTTTCTACGAATTGTTAGTCTAATTCGATTGGAATCGAGCCAACGAAATGTGGGTTTTGATTTCATGATAACTTTGGGCTTGTTCGTATTTGACAAATTGCTAGTCTAATTCGATTGGAATCGAGCCAATGAAAAGTGGTTGTTGATTTCATGATTACTTTGGATTTGTTCATTTTTGGCGAATTTCTAGTCTAATTCGATAGGAATCGAGCTAATGAAAAGTGGCTTTCATTATAACTTTGGGTTTGTTCATTTCTGACGAATTGCTAGTCTAATTCGATTGGAATCGAGCGAATGAAAAGTGTCTTCTAATAATTTCGTGATAACTTCGGGTTTGTTCATTTTCGACGAATTGCTAGTCTAATTTGATTGGAATTGAGCCAATGAAAAGAGGGTTTTGATTTCATGATAACTTTCGACTTGTTCGTTATTGGCGAATTGCTTGTCTAATTCAATTGGAATCGAGCCAATGAAAGGAGGGTTTTGATTTCATGATAAGTATGGGTTTGTTCATTTTGGGCGAATAGCTAGTCTAATTCGATTGGAATCTAGCCAATGAAAAGTAGCTTTTGATTTCATGATAACTTCGGGTTTGTTCATTTTTGACGAATTGCTAGTCTAATTCGACTGGAATCGAGCAAATGAAAAGTGGCTTTTGATAATTTCATGATAACTTCGGGTTTTTTCATTTTTGGCGAATCTGTAGTCTAATTCGATTGGAATCGAGCCAATGAAAGGAGGGTTTTGATTTCATGATAAGTATGGGTTTGTTCATTTTCGACGAATTGCTAGTCTAATTCGACTGGAATCGAGCGAATGAAAAGTGGCTTTTGATAATTTCATGATAACTTCGGGTTTTTTCATTTTTGGCGAATCGGTAGTCAATTCGATTGGAATGAGCCAATGAAAGGAGGGTTTTGATTTCATGATAAGTACGGGTTTGTTCATTTTCGACGAATAGCTAGTCTAATTCGATTAGAATCGAGCCAATGAAAAGAGGGTTTTGATTTAACGATAACTTCGGGTTTGTTCATTTTTCGCAAATTGCTAGTCTAATTCCATTGGAATCGTGCGAATGAAAAGTTTCTTTTGATAATTTCATGATAACTTCGGGTTTTTTCATTTTTGGCGAATCGGTAGTCTAATTCGATTGGAATCGAGCCAATGAAAAGAGGGTTTTGATTTCACGATAACTTCGGGTTTGTTCGTGTTTCCCGAATTGCTAGTCTAATTCTGTTGGAATTGAGCCAATGAAAAGTATCTTCTATTGATTTCGTGATAACTACGGGTTTGTTCTTATTGGCGAATTGCTAGTCTAATTCGATTGGAATCAAGCCAATGAAAAGTGGGTTTTGATTTCGTGATAACTTTGGGCTTGTTCGTATTTCCCGAATTTCTAGTCTAATTAGATTGGAATCGGGCTAATGAAAAGAGGGTTTTTGATTTGATGATAACTTCGGGATTGTTCGTTTTTGGCGAATTGCTACTCTAATTCGATTGGAATCGAGGGAATGAAAAGTGTCTTCTAATGATTTCTTGATAACTTTGGGTTTATTCTTAGTAGCGAATTTCTAGTCTAATTCGATTGGAATCGGGCCAATGAAAAGTGGTTTTCGATATCATGATAACTTCGGGTTTGTTCATTTTTGGCGAATTACTAGTCTGAATCGTTTCGAATGAAGCCAATGAAAAGTAGTTTTGATTTCATGATAACATCGGGTTCGCTCATTTTTGGCGAATTGCTAGTCTAATTCGATTGGAATCGACCCAATGAAAAGTGGTTTTTGATTTCATGATAACTTCGGGTTTGTTCATTTCTGGCTAATTTCTAGTCTAATTCGATCGGGATCGAGCCAATGAAAACTGGCTTTTGATTTCATGATAAGTTCGAGTTTGTTCACTTTTGGCTAATTGCTATTCTAATTCGATTCGAATCGAGCCAATGAAAAGTGGTTTTTGATTTCATGATAACTTTGGGTTCATTTGATTTTAGCGAACTGCTAGTCTAATTCGATAGGAATTGACCCATTGAAAAGTGGATTTTGATATCATGATAAGTTCAAGTTTGTTCATTATTTGAGAATTTCTAGTCCAATTCTATTGGAATCGAGCCAATGTAATGTGGCTTTTCATTTCCAGATAACTTCGGGTTTGTTCGGGATCGAGCCAATGAAAACTGGCTTTTGATTTCATGATAAGTTCGAGTTTGTTCACTTTCGGCAAATTGCTATTCTAATTCGATTGGAATTGAGCCAATTAAAAGTGGTTGTTGATTTCATGATTACTTTGGGTTTGTTCGTTTTTGGCGAATTTCTAGTCTAATTCGATAGGATTCGAGCTAATGAAAAGTGGCTTTCATGATAACTTTGGGTTTGTTCATTTCTGACGAATTGCTAGTCTAATTCGATTGGAATCGAGCGAATGAAAAGTGTCTTCTAATAATTTCGTGATAACTTCGGGTTTATTCATTTTTGGCGAATTGTTAGTCTAATTTGATTCGAATCGAGCCAATGAAAAGTGGTTTTTGATTTCATGATAACTTCGGGTTCGCTCATTTTTAATGAATTACTAGTCTAATTCGATTGGAATCGAGCCAATGGAAAGTGGTTATTGATTTCATGATAACTTCAGGTTTGTTCATTTTGGATTATTTCTAGTCTAATTCGATCGGAATCGAGCCAATGAAAACTGGCTTGATTTCATGATAATTTCGGGTTTGTTCACTTTTGGTGAATTACTATTCTAATTCGATTCGAATTAAGCCAATGAAAAGTGGTTTTTGATTTCATGATAACTTCGGGTTCTTTTGATTTTGGTGGATTGCTACTCTAATTCCATAGGAATCGAGCCATTGAAAAGTGGCTTTTGATATCATGATAACTTCGGGTTTGTTCACTTTTGGTGAATTACTATTCTGATTCGATTGGAATCGAGCCAATGACAAGTGGTTTTTGATTTCACCATAACTTTGGCTTTGTTCGTTTTTCGCGAATTGCTACTCTAATTCCATAGGAATCGAGCCAATGAAAATAGGGCATTGATTTCAAGATAACTTCAGGTTTGTACATTTTTGACGAGTTGCTAGTGCGATTCGATTGGAATCGAGCCAATGAAAAGTGGTTTTTGATTTCATGATAACTTCAGCTTTGTTCGTTTTTCGCGAATTGCTAGTCTAATTCAATTGGAATCGAGCCAATGAAAATAGGGCATTGATTTCATGATAACTTCGGGTTTGTTCATTTTTGGCGAATTGCTTATCTAATTCGATTGGAATCGAGCCAATGAAAGGAGGGTTTTGATTTCATGATAACTTCGGGATTGTTCATTTTCGACAAATTGCTAGTCTAATTCGATTGGAATCGAGCCAATGAAAAGTGGCTTTTGATTTCATGATAACTTCGGGTTTGTTCATTTTTGGCGAATTGCTAGTTTAATTCAATTGTAATCGAGCCAGTGAAAAGTGGCTTTTGATTTCCTAATAACTTCGGGTTTCTTCACTTTTGGTGAATAGCTAGTCTAATTCGACTGGAATCGTGCGAATGAAAAGTGGCTTTTGATAATTTCATGATAACTTCGGGTTTTTTCATTTTTGGCGAATTGGTAGTCGAATTCGATTGGAATCGAACCAATGAAAAGAGGGTTTTGATTTCATGATAACTTCGGGTTTGTTCATTTTTTGCAAATTGCTAGTCGAATTCGATTGGAATCGAGCGAATGAAAAGTGTCTTCTGTTGATTTCGTGATAACTTCAAGTTTATTCTTACTGGAGAATTGCTAGTCTAATTCGATTGGAATCGGGCCATTGAAAAGCGGGTTTTGATTTCATGATAACTTCGGGTTTGTTCATTTTTCCCGAATTGCTAGTCTAATTCTATTGGAATCGAGCCAGTGAAAAGAGGGTTTTAATTTCATGATAACTACTGGTTTGTTCATTTTTGGCGAATTGCTAGTCTAATTCGATTGGAATCGAGCCAATGAAAAGTGATTTTTGATTTCATGATAACTTTGGGTTTGTTTATTTTTGGCGAATTTCTAGTCTAATTAGATTGGAATCGAGCCAATGAACAGTGGTTTCTGATTTCATGATAACTTCGGATTTGTTCATTTTTGACGAATTGCTAGTCTAATTCGATTGGAATCGAGGAAATGAAAAGTGTCTTCTAATGATATCTTGTTAACTTCGGGTTTATTCTTATTGGCGATTTGCTAGTCAAATTCAATTGGAATCGAGCTGCTGAAAAGTGTCTTTCAATATCATGATAACTACTGGTTTGTTCATTTTTGGCAAATTACTAGTCTAATTCGATTCGAATCAAGACAATGAAAAGTGCTTTTTGATTTCATGATAACTTCGGGTTCGCTCGTTTTTAGCGAATTACTAGTCTAATTTGATTGGAATCGAGCCAATGAAAAGTGGTTTTTGATTTCATGATAACTTCGGGTTTGTTCATTTCTGGCTAATTTCTAGTCTAATTCGATCGGAATCGAGCCAATGAAAACTGGCATTTGATTTCATGATAACTTCGAGTTGTTCACTTTTGGCTAATTGCTATTCCAATTCGATTCGAATCGAGCCAATGAAAAATTGCTTTTGATTTCATGATAACTTCGGGTTCGTTCGATTTTAGCGAATTGATAGTCTAATTTGATAGGGATCGAGCCATTGAAAAGTGGCTTTTGATATCATGATAACTTCGGGTTTGTTCATTTTTTTGCAAATTTCGAGTCTAATTCTATTTGAATTGAGCCAATGTAATGTGGCTTTTGATTTCTAGATAACTTCGGGTTTGTTCATTTTTGACGAATTGCGAATCTTATTCGATTAGAATCGAGCCAATGAAAAGTGGTTTTTGATTTCATGATAACTTCGGGTTTGCTCATTTTTAGCGAATTACTAGTCTAATTCGATTGGAATCGAGCCAATGAAAGTGGTTATTGATTTCATGATAACTTTGGGTTTGTTCATTTTCGATAATTTCTAGTCTAATTCGATCGGAATCGAGCCAATGAAAACTGGCTTTTGATATCATGATAACTTCCGATTTGTTCACTTTTGGCGAATTGCTATTCTAATTTTAGCCGAATTGAGCCAATAAAAAATGGTTTTTGATTTCATGATAACATCGAGTTCGTTCGATTTTGACGAATTGCTAGTCTAATTCGATAGGAATCGAGCCGTTGAAAAGTGGCTTTTGATATCATGATAACTTCAGATTTGTTCATTTTTGGCGAATTGCTAGTCTGATTCGATTGGAATCGAGCCTATGAAAAGTGGTTTTTTTCCATGATAACTTTCAGTTTGTTCACTTTTGGCGAATTACTAGTCTAATTTGATTGGAATTGAGCTAAAGAAAAGTGGCTTTTGATTTCATGATAGCTTCGGGTTTGTTCATTTTTGGCGGAATGCTAGTCCAATTCGATTGGAATTGACACAATTAAAACTGCCTTTTGATTTAATTATAACTTTGAGTTTGTTCATTTCTAGCAAATTGCTAGTCTAATTCGATTGGAATCAAGCCAATGAAAAGTGATTTTGATTTCATATTAACTTGGGGATTGTTCATTTTTAGCGAATAGCTAGTCAAATCCGATTGGACTTGAGCCAATAAAAAGAAGTTTTTGATTTCATGATAACTTCGGGTTTGTTCGTTTTCAGCAAATTGCTTGTCTAATTCGATTGGAATTGTGCCAGTGAAATTAAACTTTTGATTTCATGATAACTTCGGGTTTGTTCATTTTCAAAGAATTGATAGTCTAATTCGATTGGTTCTAGCCAATCAAAAGTGGTTTTTGAATTCATGATAACTTTGGGTTTTTTTCGTTTTTGGTGAATTGCTTGTCTAATTCGATTGGAATCGAGCCAATGAAAAGTGGTTTTTCATTTCATGATAACTTCGGGTTTGTTTATTTTTGGTGAATTACGAGTCTAATTCGATTGGAATCGAGCCAATCAAAAGAGGTTTTTAATTTCATGATAACTTAGGGTTTGTTCATTTTTAGTGAATTGCTTGTCTAATTCGATTGGAATCGAGCCAATGAAAAGCGGTTTTTGATTTCATGATAACTTCGAGCTTTTTAGTTTTTGGCAAATTGCTAGTCTAATTCGATTGGAATCGAGCCAATGAAAAGTTGTTTTTGAATTCATGATTACTTCGGGTTTGTTTATTTTTGACCAATTTCTAGTCTAATTCGATTGGAATCGAGCTAATGAAAAGTGGCTTTCATGATAGCTTCGAGTTTGTTCATTTTTGGCGAATTGCTAGTCTAATTCGATTTGAATCGAGCAAATGAAAAGTGTCTTCTAATGATTTCGTGATAACTTCGGGTTTATTCATTTTTGACAAATTGCTAGGCTAATTCGATTGGAATCGAGGCAATGAAAGTGGTTTTTGATTTCATGATAACTTCGGGTTTGTTCATTTTTCACGAATTGTTAGTCTAATTCAATTGGAATCGAGCCAATGAAAAGAGGGTTTTGATTTCATGATAAATACGGGCCTGTTCATTTTTGGCGAATTGCTAGTCTAATTCGATTGGAATTGAGCTAATGAAAGGAGAGTTTTGATTTCATGATAACTTCGGGTTTTTTCCTTTTCGGCGAATTACTAGTCTAATTCGATTGGAATTGAGCCAAGGAAAAGTAGCTTTTGATTTCATGATAACTTCGGGTTTGTTCGTTTTTGGCGAATTGCTAGTCTAATTCAATTGGAATCGAGCCAATGAAAAGTGGCTTTTGATTTCATGATAACTTCGGGTTTCTTCATTTTTGGTGAATAGCTAGTCTAATTCAACTGGAATCGAGCGAATGTAAAGTGGCTTTTGATAATTTCATGATAACTTCGGGTTTGTTCGTTTTTGGCGAATTGGTAGTCTAATTCGATTGGAATCGAGCCAATGAAAAGAGGGTTTTGATTTCATGATAACTTCGGGTTTGTTCATTTTTGGTGAATTACTAGTCTAATTCGATTGGAATCGAGCGAATGAAAAGTGTCTTCTAATGATTTCATTATAACTTCGGGTTTATTCTTTTTGGCGAATTGCTAGTCTAATTCCATTGGAATCGAGCAAATGAAAAGTGATTTGTGAATTCATTATAACTTTGGATTTGTTCGTTTTTCCCGAATTGGTAGTCTAATTCTATTGGACTCGAACCAAAGAAAAGAGGGTTTTAATTTTATGACAACTACGGGTTTGTTCATTTTTGCGAATCGCTAGTCTAATTCAATAGGAATAGAGCCAATGAAAAGTGGTTTTTGATATCATGATAACTTCGGGTTTGTTCATTTTTGGCGAATTTCTAGTCTAATTTGATTGGAATCGAGCTAATGAAAAGTGGTTTTTGATTTCGTGATAACTCCAGAATTGTTCATTTTTGGCGAATTGGTTGTCTAATTTGACTAGAATCGAGCGAATGAAAAGTGTCTTCTAATGGTTTCATGATAACTTCGGGTTTATTCTTTTTGACGAATTGCTAGTCTAATTTTATTGGGATTGAGCCAATGAAAAGTTGTTTTTGATTTCATGATAACTTCGGGTTTGTTCATTTTTCGCGAATTGCTAGTCTAATTCTATTGGATTCAAGCCAACGAAAAGAGGGTTTTAATTTCATGATAACTACGGGTTTGTTCGATTTTTGGCGAATTGCTAGTCTAACTCGATTGGAATCTAGCCAATGAAAACTAGTTTTTGATTTCATGATAACTTCGGGTTTGTTCATTTTTGACGAATTGCTAGTCTAAATCGATTGGAATCCAACTAATGAAAAGTGATTTTTGATTTCATGATAACTTCGGGTTTGGTCATTTTTGGCGAATTGCTAGTCTAATTCGATTGGAATCGAGCCAATGAAAAGTGGTTTAGGATTTCATGATAACTTCGGGTTTGTTCGTTTTTGGCGAATTGCTAGTCTAATTCGATTGGAATCAAGCCAAGGAAAAGTTGTTTTTGATTTCCTGATAACTTCAGATTTGTTCATTTTTGGTGAATTGCTAGTCTATTCGGATTCGAATCGAGCCAATGAAAAGTGGTTTTTTATTTCATGATAACCTTGGGTTCGCTCATTTTTAGCGAATTGCTAGTCTAATTCGATTGGAATCGAGCCAATGAAAAGTGTCTTCTGATGATTTCGTGATAACTTCGGGTTTATTCATTTTTGGCGGATTACTAATCTAATTCGATTGGAATCGAGCCATTCCAAAGTGTCTTTCGGTATAATGATAACTTCGGATTTGTTCATCTCTGGCGAATTGCTAGTGGGATTCGATTGGAATCGAGCTAATGAAAAGTGATTTTTGATTTCATGATAACTTCGTCTTTGTTCATTTTT
>NW_019252116.1:0-13602 GCF_002742605.1 Olea europaea var. sylvestris | reverse complement strand
GATTTTTGATTTCAGGATAGCTTTGGGTTTTTTCGTTTTTCGCGAATTGCTAGTCTAAGAGGGTTTTGATTTCATGATAACTATGGGTTTTTTTTTCATTCTTGGCGAATTTCTAGTCTAAATCTATTGGAATCGAGCCAATGAAAGGTGGCTCTTGATTTCCTGATAACTTCGGATTTGTTCATTTTTGGCGAATTGCTAGTCTATTTTGATTCGAATCGAGCCAATGAAAAGTTGTTTTTGATTTCATGATAACTTCAGGTTCGCTCATTTTTAGCGAATTGCTAGTCTAATTTGATTGGAATCGAGCCAATGAAAAGTGTCTTTTGATGATTTCGTGATAACTTCGGGTTTATTCATTTTTGGCAAATTGCTAGTCTAATTTGATTGGAATCGAGCCATTGAAAAGTGGTTTTTGATTTCATGGTAGCTTTAAGTTTTTTCGTTTTTCGCGAATTGCTAGTCTAATTCGATTGGAATCGAGCCAATGAAAAGAGGGTTTTGATTTCATGATAACTACGGGTTTTTTTCATTTTTTGCGAATTTCTAGCCTAATTCTATTGATATCGAGCCAATGAAAAGTGGCTTTTGATTTCCTAATAACTTCGGATTTGTTCATTTTTGGTGAATTGATAGTCTAACCCATTTCAAATCGAGCCAATGAAAAGTGGTTTATGATTTCATGATAAATTCCGGTTTGCTCGTTTTTAGCGAATTGCTAGTCTAACTCGATTGGAATCGTGGCAATGAAAAGAGGGCTTTTAATTTCCTGATAACTTCGGGTTTGTTCATTTTTGGCTAATTTCTAGTCTAATTCAATCGGAATCGAGCCAATGAATAGTTGCTTCTGAGTTCGTGATAACTTCGATTTTGTTCACTTTTGACGAATTGCTAGTCTAATTTGATTCGAATCAAGCCAGTGAAAAGTGGTTTTTGATTTCATGATAACTTCGGGCTCGTTCGATTTTTGCGAATTGCTAGTCTAATTCGATTGGAATCAAGCCATTGAAAAGTGTCTTTCGATATCATGATAACTTTGGGTTTGTTCATTTTTAGTGAATTGCTAGTATGATTCGATAGGAATAAAGCCAATGAAAAGTGATTTTTGATTTCATGATAGCTTCGTGTTTGTTCTTTTTTATCGAATTTCTAGCCTGATTCGATTGGAATCGAGCTAATGAAAAGTGGTTTTTGATTTCATGATAACATCGGGTTTGTTTGTCTTTGGTGAATTACTAGTCTAAGTTGATTGGAATCGAGCCAATGAAAATTGGTTTTTGATTTCTTGATAACTTCGGGTTTGTTCGTCTTTGGCGAATTTCTAGTCTAATTCGATTGGAATCGAGCCAATGAAAAGTGGTTTATGATTTCTTGATAACTTCAGTTTTGTTCATTTTTTGCGAATTGCTTGTCAAATTCTACTAGAATCGAGCGAACGAAAGGTGGCTTTTGATGATTTCATGATAAATTCGGGTTTTTTCGTTTTTTACGAATTGGTAGTGTAATTAGATTGGAAACGAGCCAATGAAAAGAGGGTTTTGATTTCATGATAACTTCGGGTTTGTTCTTTTTCGACGAATTGGTAGTATAATTCGACTGGAATCTAGCAAATGAAGAGAGGGTTTTGATTTCATGATAACTTTGGGTTTGTTCATTTTAGACGAATTGCTAGTCTAATTCGATTGGAATCGAACAAATGAAATGTGGCTTTTGATTTCATGATAACTTCGGGTTTGTTCGTTTTTGGCGAATTACTAGTCTAATTCGACTGGAATCGAGGGAATGAAAACTGTCTTCTAATGATATCGTGATAACTTCGGGTTTATTCATTTTTGGTGAATAGCTAGTCTAAATCGATTGGAATCGAGCCAGTGAAATGTGGCTTTTATTTTTATGATAACTTTGAGTGTGTTCGTTTTTGGCGAATTGGTAGTCTAATTCAATTGGAATTGTACCAATGAAAAGTTGTTTTCGATTTCATGATAACTTTAGGTTTGTTCGTTTTTGGCGAATTTCCAGTCTAATTAGATTGGAATTGAGCCAATGAAAAGTGGTTTTTGATTTCATGATAACTTCGGGTTTGTTCGTTTTGGACGAATTACTAGTCTAATTCGATAGGTATCGAGTCAATGAAAAGTGGTTATTGATTTCATGAGAACTTCGTGTAGTTCGTTTTTGGCGAATTGCTAGTCCAATTCGATTGAAATCGAGCCAACGAAAAGTTACTGTTGATTTCACGATAACTTCGGGTTTGTTCATTTTTGGCGAATTGCTAGTCTAATTCGATTGGAATCGAGCGAATGAAAAGTGTCATCTGATGATTTCGTGATAACTTTGGGTTTATTCATTTTTGATGAATTGCTAGTCTAATTTGATTGGAATCGAGCCAATGAAAAGTAGTTTTGATTTCATGGTAGTTCGAGTTTTTTTCGTTTGTCGCGAATTGCTGGTCTAATTCGATTAGAATCGAGCCAACAAAAAGAGGGTTTTGATTTCATGATAACTACTAGGTTTTTTTTTTCATTTTTGGCGCATTTCTAGTTTAATTCTATTGGAATCGAGCCAATGAAAAGTGGCTTTTGATTTCCTGATAACTTTGGATTTGTTCATTTTTGGTAAATTGCTAGTCTAATCCGTTCCAAATCGAGCCAATGAAAAGTGATTTTTGATTTCATGATAACTTCGATTTGCTCGTTTTTAGCTAATTGCTAGTCTAATTCGATTGGAATCGAGCCAATGAAAAGTGATTTTTGATTTCCTGAGAACTTCGGGTTTGTTCGTCTTTTGCTAATTTCTAATCTAATTAGATCGAAATCGAGCCAATGAATAGTGGCTTTTGAGTTCGTGATAACTTCGGGTTTGTTCACTTTTGGCAAATTGCTAGTCTAATTCGATTCGAATCGAGCCAATGAAAAGTGGTTTTTGATTTCATCATAACTTCGAGTTCGTTCGATTTTAGCGAATTGCTAGCCTAATTCGATTGGTATCGAGCCATATTGATTTCATAATAACTTCGGGTAGTTCATTTTTGGCAAATTGCTAGTCTAATTCGATAGGAATCGAGTCAATGGAAAGTGGTTTTTGATTTCATGATAACTTCGGGTTTGTTCATTTTTGGCGAATTTCTAGTCTAATTAGATTGGAATCGAGCCAATGAAAAGTGATTTTTGATTTCACGATAAATTGGGGTTTGTTCGTTTTTGGCGAATTGCGAGTCTCATTCGATTGGTATCGAGCCAATGAAAAGTGGTTATTTATTTCATGATAACTTCGGGTGCTTCGTTTTTGACGAATTGCTAGTCCAATTCGATTGAATCGAGCCAATGAAAAGTTGCTTCTGATTTCATTGTAATTTCAGGTTTGTTCATTTTTGGCGAATTGCTAGTCTAATTCAATTGGAATCGAGCGAATGAAAAGTGTCTTCTAATGATTTCGTGATAACTTTGGGTTTATTCGTTTTTAACGAATTGCTAGTCTTATTCGATTCGAATCGAGCCAATGAAAAGTTATTTTTGATTTCATGAAAACTTCGGGTTTGTTCATTTTTAGCGAATTGCTAGTCCATTCCGATTCGAATCGAGCCAATGAAAAGTGGTTTTTCATTTCATGCTAACTTCAGGTTCGCTTGTTTTTAGCGAATTGCTAGTCTAATTTGATTGGAATCGAGCCAATGAAAAGTGATTTTTGATTTCATGACAACTTCGGGTTTGTTCCTTTTTGGCCAATTTCTTGTTTAATTCGATCGAAATCGAGCCAATGAACAGTGGCTTTTGAGTTCGTGATAACTTCGGGTATGTTCACTTTTGGCGAATTGCTATTCTAATCGATTCGAATCGAGCCAATGAAAAGTGGTTTTTGATTTCATGATAACTACAGGATTTTTTAATTTTTGGCAAATTTCTAGTCTAATTTTATTGGAATCGAGCCAATGAAAAGTGGCTTTTGATTTCCTTATAACTTCGAATTTGTTCATTTTTGGCGAATTACTAGTCTATTTCGATTCGAATCGAGCCAATGAAAAGTGGTTTTTGATTTCATGATAATTTCGGGTTCTCTCATTTTTAGCGAATTCCTAGTCTAATTCGATTGGAATCGATCCAATGAAAAGTGATTTTTGATTTCATGACAACTTTGCGTTTGTTCGTTTTTGGCTAATTTCTAGTCTAATTCAATCGGAATCAAGCCAACGAATATTGGCTTTTGAGTTCTTGACAACTTCAGTTTTGTTCACTTTTGGTGAATTGCGAGTATAATTCTATTCGAATCGAGGCAATGAAAAGTGGTTTTTGATTTCATAATAACTTCGGGTTTGCTCGTTTTTAGCAAATTGCTAGTCTAATTCGATTGGAATCAAGCTAATGAAAAGTGATTTTTGATTTCATGACAACTTCGGGTTTGTTCCTTTTTGGCTAATTTCTCGTCTAATTCGATCGAAATCAAGCCAATGAACAGTGGCTTTTGAGTTCATGATAACTTCGGGTTTGTTCACTTTTGGTGAGATGTTAGTCTAATTCGATTCGAATCGAGCCAATGAAAAGTTGCTTTTGATTTCATGATAACTTCGGGTTTGTTCATTTTTGGCGAATTGCTAGTCTAATTCGATTGGAATCGAGCGAATGAAAAGTGTCTTTTGATGATTTCGTGATAACCTCGGGTTTATTCATTTTTGGCGAATTACTAGTCTAATTCGCTTGGAATCGAGCGAATGAAAACTGTCTTCTAATGATTTCGTGATAACTTCGGGTTTGTTCATTTTTGGCGAATTGCTAGTCTAATTTGATTGGAATCGAGCCAACGAAAAGAAGATTTTGATTTCATGATAACTACAAGTTTTTTTTTTCATTTTTGGCGTATCTCTAGTCTAATTCTATTGGAATCGAGCCAATGAAAAGTGGCTTTTGATATCCTGATAACTTCGGATTTGTTCATTTTTAGCGAATTGCTAGTCTATTCCGATTCGAATCGAGCTATTGAAAATTGGTTTTTGATTTCATGATAACTTCAGATTCGCTCATTCTTGGCGAATTGCTAGTTGAATTCGATGGGAATCGAGCCAATGAAAAGTGATTTTTGATTTCATGATAGCTTCAAGTTTTTTCATTTTTCACGAATTGCTAGTCTAATTCGATTGGAATTGAGCCAACGAACAGAGGGTTTTGATTTCATGATGACTATGGGTTTTTTTCGTTCTTGGTGAATTTCTGGTCAAATTCTATTGGAATCGAGCCAATGAAAAGTGTCTTTTGATTTCCAGATGACTTCGGATTTGTTCATTTTTGGTGAATTGCTAGTCTATTCCGATTCGAATCGAGCCAATGAAAAGTGATTTTTGATTTCATGACAACTTCGTGTTTGTTCCTTTTTGGCTAATTTCTTATCTAATTCGTAATCTAGCCAATGAACAGTGGCTTTTGAGTTCGTGATAACTTCGAATTTGTTCACTTTTGGCGAATTGCTAGTCTAATTCGATTCGAATCGAGCCAATGAAAAGTGGCCTTTGATTTCATGATAACTTCGGGTTCGCGCATTCTTAGCGAATTGCTAGTCTAATTCGATTCGAATCGAGCCAATGAAAAGTGGTTTGTGATTTCATGATAACTACGGGTTTTTTTCAATTTTGGAGAATTTCTAGTCTAATTCTACTGGAATCGAGCTAATGAAAAGTGGCTTTTGATTTCCTAATAACTTCGGATTTGCTCTTTTTTGGCAAATTGCTAGTCAATTCCGATTCGAATCGAGCAAATGAAAAGTTGGTTTTGATTTTATGATAACTTCGGGTTCGCTTGTTTTTAGTGAATTCCTAGTCTAATTCGATTGGAATCCCAATGAAAAATGATTTTTGATTTCATGACAACTTCGGGTTTGTTCATTTTTGGCTAATTTCTAGTTTAATTCGATCGGAATCGAGCCAATGTATAGTAGCTTTTGAGTTCGTCATAACTTCGGGTTTGTTCACTTTTGGCGAATTGCTAGTCTAATTCGATTCGAATCGAGCCAATGAAAAGTGGTTTTTGATTTCATGATAACTTCGGGTTAACTCGTTTTTAGCGAATTGCTAGTCTAATTCGATTGGAATCGAGCCAGTGAAAAGTGATTTTTTATTTCATGACAACTTCGGGTTTGTTCCTTTTTGGCTAATTTCTCGTCTAATTCGATCGAAATCGAGCCAATGAACAGTGGCTTTTGAGTTCGTGATAACTTCAGGTTTGTTCACTTTTGGCGAATTGCTAGTCTAATTCGCTTCGAATCGAGCCAATGAAAAGTGGTTTTTGATTTCATGATAACTACGGGTTTTTTTCGATTTTGGCGAATTTCTAGCCTAATTCTATTGAAATCGAACCAATGAAAAGTGTCTTTTGATTTCCTGATGACTTTAGATTTGTTAATTTTCGGTGAATTGCTAGTCTATTTCGATTCGAATCGAGCCAATGAAAAGTAGTTTTTGATTTCAAGATAACTTCAGGTTCGCTCATTTTTAGTGAATTGCTAGTCTAATTCGATTGGAATCGAGCCATCGAAAAGGGGGTTTTGATTTCATGATAACTATGGTTTTTTTTCACTCATGGCAAATTTCTAGTCTAATTCTATTGGAATCGAGCCAATGAAAAGTGGCTTTTAATTTTCTGATAACTTCGAATTTGTTCATTTTTGGCGAATTGCTAGTCTATTCCGATTCGAATCGAGCCAATGAAAAGTGGTTTTTGATTTCATGATAACTTTGGGTTCGCTCGTTCTTAGCGAATTACTAGTCTAATTCGATTGGAATTGAGCCAATGAAAAGTGATTTTTGATTTCATGGTAGGTTCAGGTATTTTCATTTTTCGTAAATTGCTAGTCTAATTCGATTGGAATCGAGCCAACGAAAAGAGGGTTTTGATTTCATGATAACTACAGGTTTTTTCGTTCTTGGCGAATTTGTACTCTAATTCTATTGGAATCAAGCCAATGAGAAGTGGCTTTTGATTTCCGGATAACTTCGGATATGTTCATTTTTGGCGAATTGCTAGTCTATTCCGAATCGAATCGAGCCAATGAAAAGTGATTTTTGATTTCATGACAACTTCTGGTTTGTTCCTTTTAGGCTAATTTCTAGTCTAATTCAATCGGAATCAACCAATGAACGGTGGCTTTTGAGTTCGTGATAACTTCGGGTTTGTTCACTTTTGGCGAATTGCTAGTCTAATTCGATTCGAATTAAGCCAATGAAAAGTGATTTTTGATTTCATGATAACTACGGGTTTTTGTCGTTTATGGCAAATTTCTAGTCTAATTCCATTTGAATTGAGCCAATGAAAAGTGGCTTTTGATTTCCTGATAACCACGGATTTGTTCAAGTTTAGCGAATTGCTAGTCTATTCCGATTCGAATCGATCCAATGAAAAGTGATTTTTGATTTCATGATAACTTCAGGTTCGCTCATTTTTAGCAAATTCCTAGTCTAATTCGATTGGAATCGAGCCAATGAAAAATGATTTTTGATTTCATGACAACTTCGGGTTTGTTCATTTTTGGCTAATTTCTAGTCTAATTTGATCGGAATCGTACCAATGAATAGTGGCTTTTGATTTCCTGATAACTACGGATTTGTTCATTTTTAGCGAATTGGTAGTCTATTCTGAATCGAATCGATCCAATGAAAAGTGATTTTTGATTTCATGATAAATTCAGGTTCACTCGTTTTTAGCAAATTCCTAGCCTAATTCGATTGGAATTGAGCCAATGAAAAATGATTTTAGATTTCATGACAACTTTGGGTTTGTTCCTTTTTGGCTTATTTCTAGTCTAATTCGATCGGAATCGTGCCAATGAATAGTGGCTTTTGAGTTCGTGATAACTTCGGGTTTGTTCACTTTTGGCGAATTGCTAGTCTAATTCGATTCGAATCGAGCCAATGAAAAGTGGTTTTTGATTTCATGATAACTTTGGGTTCGTTCAATTTTAGCAAATTGCTAGTCTAATTTGATTGGAATCGAGTCTTTGAAAAGTGTTTTTCGATATCATGATATCTTCGGGCTTGTTCATTTTTGGCGAATTGCTATTATAATTCGATAGGAATCGAGCCAATGGAAAGTGTTTTTTGATTTCATGATAACTTCGTGTTTGTTCGTTTTTGGCGAATTGCTAGTCTAATTCGATTGGAATCAAGCCAATGAAAAGTCATTTTTGATTTCATGATAACATCGGGTTTGTTCGTCTTTGGCGAATTACTAGTCTAAGTTGATTGGAATCGAGTCAATGGAAAGTGGTTTTTGATTTCATGATAACTTCGTGTTTATTCATTTTTAGCGAATTGCTAGTCTAATTCGATTGGAATCGAGCCAATGAAAAGTGGCTTTTGATTTCATGATAACTTCGGTTTTGTTCATTTTTTGCGAATTGTTAGTCTAATTCGACTGGAATCGAGAGAATGAAAGGCTACTTTTGATGATTTCATGATAACTTCAGGTTTGTTCATTTTTTACGAATTGGTAGTGTAATTCGATTGGAATCGATCCAATGAAAAGTAGTTTTTGATTTCATGATATCTTCGGGTTTTTTCGTATTTCGTGACTTGCTAGTCTAATTCGATTGGAATCGAGCCAATGACAATAGGGTTTTAATTTCATGATTACTACAGGTTTTTTTTATCTTTTTGGTGAATTTCAAGTCTTATTCTATTGTAATCGAGCCAATGAAAAGTGGCTTTTGATTTCCTGATAACTTCAGATTTGTTCAATTTCGACGAATTGCTAGTCCAATTCGACTAGAATCGAGGCAATGGAAAGTGATTTTTGATTTCACGTGAACTTCGGGTTTGCTTATTTTTAGAGAATTACTAGTCTAGTTCGATTGGAATCGAACCAATGAAAAGAGGGTTTTGATTTCATGGCAACTTCGGGTTTGTTCATTTTCGACGAATTGGTAGTCTAATTCGATTGGAATCGAGCAAATGAAGAGAGGGTTTTGATTTCATGATAACTTTGGATTTGTTCGTTTTCGACGAATTGCTAGTCTAATTCGATTGGAATCGAGCAAATGAAATGTGGCTTTTGATTTCATGATAACTTCGGGTTTGTTCATTTTTGGCGAATTGCTAGTCAAATTCGATTGGAATCAAGGGAATGAAAACTGTCTTCTAATGATTTCGTGATAACTTCGGGTTTGTTCGTTTTTGTCGAATTACTAGTCTAATTCGATTGGAATCAAGCCAATGAAAAGTGGCTTTTGATTTCATGATAACTTCGATTTTGTTCATTTTTTACGAATTACTAGTCTAATTCGACTGGAATCGAGCGAATGAAAGGTGGCTTTTGATGATTTCATGATAACTTCGGGTTTGTTCATTTTTTGCAAATTGGTAGTGTAATTCGATTGGAATTGATCCAATGAAAAGTAGTTTGATTTCATATAGCTTCGGGTTTTTTCGTATTTCGTGAATTGCTAATCTAATTCGATTGGAATCGAGCCAACGAAAATAGTGTTTTAATTTCATGATAACTACGGGTTTTTTTCTTTTTGGTGAATTTCAAGTCTTATTCTATTGTAATCGAGCCAATGAAAAGTGGCTTTTGATTTCCTGATAACTTCAGATTCGTTCAATTTCGACGAATTGCTAGTCCAATCTGATTAGAATCGAGCCAACGAAAAGTGGTTTTTGATTTCATGAGAACTTCGGGTTCGCTCGTTTTTTGCGAATTGCTAGTCTAGTTCGATTGGAATCGATCCAATGAAAAGAGGGTTTTGATTTCATGACAACTTCGGGTTTGTTCATTTTAGACGAATCGGTAGTCTAATTCGATTGAATCGAGCAAACGAAGAGAGGGTTTTGATTTCATGATAACTTTGGGTTTGTTCGTTTTCGAAGAATTGCTAGTCTAATTCGATTGGAATCGAGCAAATGAAATGTGACTTTTGATTTCACGATAACTTCGGGTTTGTTCATTTTTGGCGAATTGCTAGTCAAATTCGATTGGAATCAAGTGAATGAAAACTGTCTTCTAATGATTTCGTGATAACTTTGGGTTTGTTCATTTTTGGCGATTGGCTAGTCTAATTCGATTGGAATCGAGCCAATGAAAAGTGGCTTTTCATTTCATGATAACTTCGATTTTGTTCATTTTTTGCGAATTGCTAGTCTAATTCGACCGGAATCGAGCGAATGAAAGGTGGCTTTTGATGATTTCATGATAACTTGAGGTTAGTTCATTTTTTGCGAATTGGTAGTGTAATTCGATTGGAATCGATCCAATGAAAAGTAGTTTTTGATTTCATGATAGCTTCGGGTTTTTTCGTATTTGGTGAATTGCTAGTCTAATTCGATTGGAATCGAGCCAATGACAATAGGGTTATAATTTTATGATTACGACGGGTTTTTTTTATCTTTTTGGTGAATTTCAAGTCTTATTCTATTGTAATCAAGCCAATGAAAAGTGGCTTTTGATTTCCTGATAACTTCAGATTTGTTCAATTTCGGTGAATTGCTAGTTAATTCGATTAGAATCGAGCCAATGGAAAGTGGTTTTTGATTTCATGAGAACTTCGGGTTTGCTCGTTTTTAGCGAATTGCTAGTCTAGTTCGATTGGAATCGATCCAATGAAATGAGGGTTTTGATTTCATGAGAACTTCGGGTTTGTTCATTTTCGACGAATTGGTAGTCTAATTCGATTGGAATTGAGCAAATAAAGAGAGGGCTTTGATTTTATGTTAACTTTGGGTTTGTTCGTTTTCGACGAATTGTTAGTCTAATTCGATTGGAATCGAGCAAATGAAATGTGGCTTTTGATTTCATGATAACTTCGGGTTTGTTCATTTTTGGCGAATTGCTAGTCAAATTCGATTGGAATCAAGCGAATGAAACCTTTCTTTTAATGATTTCGCGATAACTTCGGGTTTATTCATTTCTGGAGAATTGCTAGTCTAATTCGATTGGAATCGAGCCAATGAAAAGTGGTTTTTGATTTCATGACAACTTCGGGTTTGTTCATTTTTGGCTAATTTTTAGTCTAATTCGATAGGAATCGAGCCAATAAATAGTGGGTTTTGAGTTCGTGATAACTTGAAGTTTGTTCACTTTTGACGAATTGCTAGTCTAATTCAATTCGAATTGAGCCAATGAAAAGTGGTTTTTGATTTCATGATATCTTCGAGTTCGATCGATTTTAGCGAATTGCTAGTATAATTTGATTTGTATCGAGCCATTGAAAAGTGTCTTTCGATATCATGATAACTTCGGGTTTGATCATTTTTGGCGAATTGCTAGTAAGATTCGATTGGAATCCAACCAATGAAAAGTGGTTTTAGATTTCATGATAACTTCGGGTTTGCCCGTTTTTAGAGAAGTGCTAGTCTAATTCGATTGGAATCGAGCCAATGAAAAGTGATTTTTGATTTCATGGTAGGTTCAGGTATTTTCATTTTTCGTAAATTGCTAGTCTAATTCGATTGGAATCGAGCCATCGAAAAGGGGGTTTTGATTTCATGATAACTACGGGTTTTTTTCATTCATGGCGAATTTCTAGTCTAATTCTATTGGAATCGAGCCAATGAAAAGTGACTTTTCATTTCCTGATAACTTCGGATTGGTTCATTTTCGGCGAATCGCTAGTCTATTCCGATTCGAAACGAGCCAATGAAAAGTAGTTTTTGATTTCATGACAACTTCGAGTCTGTTCATTTTTGGCTAATATATAGTCTAATTCGATAGGAATCGAGCCAATAAATAGTGGCTTTTGAGTTCGTGATAACTTGAAGTTTGTTCACTTTTGGCGAATTGCTAGTCTAATTCAATTCGAATTGAGCCAATGAAAAGTGGTTTTTGATTTCATGATAACTTCGAGTTCAATCAATTTTAGCGAATTGTTAGTATAATTTGATTTGAATCGAGCCATTGAAAAGTGTCTTTCGATATCATGATAACTTCGGGTTTGATCATTTTTGGCGAATTGCTAGTATGATTCGATTGGAATCCAACCAATGAAAAGTGGTTTTTGATTTTATGATAACTTCGGGTTTGCTCATTTTTAGAGAAGTGCTAGTCTAATTCGATTGGAATCGAGCCAATGAAAAGTGTTTTTTGATTTCAAGATAACTTCAGGTTCGCTCATTTTTAGCGAATTGCTAGTCTAATTCGATTGGAATCGAGCCATCGAAAAGGGGGTTTTGATTTCAAGATAACTACGGGTTTTTTTCATTCATGGTGAATTTCTAGTCTAATTCTATTGGAATCGAGCCAATGAAAAGTGACTTTTCATTTCCTGATAACTTCGGATTGGTTCATTTTCGACGAATCGCTAGTCTATTCCGATTCGAAACGAGCCAATGAAAAGTGGTTTTTGATTTCATGACAACTTCGGGTTTGTTTGTTTTTGGCTAATTTATAGTCTAATTCGATAGGAATCGAGCCAATAAATAGTGGCTTTTGAGTTCGTGATAACTTGAAGTTTGTTAACTTTTGGCGAATTGCTAGTCTAATTCAATTCGAATTGAGCCAATGAAAAGTGGTTTTTGATTTCAAGATAACTTCGAGTTCGATCGATTTTAGCGAATTGTTAGTATAATTTGATTTGAATCGAGCCATTGAAAAGTGTCTTTCGATATCATGATAACTTCGGGTTTGATCATTTTTGGTGAATTGCTAGTATGATTCGATTGGAATCGAACCAATGAAAAGTGATTTTTGATTTCATGATAACTTCGTGTTTGTTCATTTTTGGCAAAATACTAGTCGAATTCGATTGGAATCGAGCCATTGAAAAGTGTCTTTCGATATCATGATAACTACGGGTTTGATCATTTTTGGCGAATTGCTAGTATGATTCGATTGGAATCCAACCAATGAAAAGTGATTTTTGATTTTATGATAACTTCGGGTTTGCCCATTTTTAGAGAAGTGCTAGTCTAATTCGATTGGAATCGAGCCAATGAAAAGTGATTTTTGATTTCAAGATAACTTCAGGTTCGCTCGTTTTTAGCGAATTGCTAGTCTAATTCGATTGGAATCGAGCCATCGAAAAGGGGGTTTTGATTTCAAGATAACTACGGGTTTTTTTCATTCATGGCAAATTTCTAGTCTAATTCTATTGGAATCGAGCCAATGAAAAGTGACTTTTCATTTCTTGATAACTTCGGATTGGTTCATTTTCGGCGAATCGCTAGTCTATTCCAATTCGAAACGAGCCAATGAAAAGTGGTTTTTGATTTCATGACAACTTCGGGTTTGTTCGTTTTTGGCTAATTTTTAGTCTAATTCGATAGGAATCGAGCCAATAAATAGTAGCTTTTGAGTTCGTGATAACTTGAAGTTTGTTCACTTTTCGCGAATTGCTAGTCTAATTCAATTCGGATTGAGCCAATGAAAAGTGGTTTTTGATTTCATGATAACTTCGAGTTCGATCAATTTTAGCGAATTGTTAGTATAATTTGATTTGAATTGAGCCATTGAAAAGTGTCTTTCGATATCATGATAACTTTGGGTTTGATCATTTTTGGCGAATCGCTAGTATGATTCGATTGGAATCAAACCAATGAAAAGTGATTTTCGATTTCATGATAACTTCGTGTTTGTTCATTTTTGGTGAATTACTAGTCTAATTCGATTGGAATCGAGCCATTGAAAAGTGTCT